>NC_142443.1:21512121-21663636 GCF_059453495.1 Arachis ipaensis
GGATCGCCAAGAGAGCAGAATCTTCTTCACCATTTAGGTTAAATTTGAGCTTTCCAACCATCGCTTGCACTATTGTTGAAAGCAAGTTGGGGGAATAGCTGGGAGAAACATACTCAGGGGAGAACGCACTCAGATCTCCTTGAAAAATTTACAGTATATTAAGTAGTGAATTACTGTCTCTGGATTTTTTTTGGCAGGAAGGGCAAGTGTCGCTGGTTAACAGGAATCTCTGGTGGAGCAATTGAAGAACTGAAAGTCATTCGTAGAGAGCTTTTCACAAAAAAATCTTGATCTCATGGGGAATTGAGAGTTTCCAAAGACAATTTCACATTTTCTTTTGTTGCAATAACAGAATAAGAAACAGTAGTGACAAATTCTCGAATCCAACCAACAAAAGCATCATCGAATCCCAACTTTTTTAGGATAAACCACAAAAAATGCCATTCTACTCTATCAGAAGCCTTACTCGTATCTAACTTCACAGCCATTTCAGTTTCACAACCTTGCCTTTTAGTCTTGAGGTAGTGCATATATTCGTGAGCTATAAGAATATTATCTAAGATCAGCCTTCCCTTAATAAATGTACTCTGATTAAGACTCACTAGTTTATTCATTATACCTTGAAGTCTATGGACAAGAACTTTAGATATAATTTTTAAATGACAAAAGATAAACTAATGGGTTTCACCTAAGTCATATTAGAGACATCTGGGATCTTCGGAATCAAACATATATGTGTGTGATTGAAACTTTTCAGTATTCTTGCACCTGTATAGAAACTACGTACTGCTCGAAATACATCCCCACCAACCAAATTCCAAAAATGCTGAAAGAATTTTGCAGTCATGCCGTCATCTTCTGGAGCACTCTAAGGATGTATACTAATAGTAGCCCTGTTCACTTCCTCAAAAGAGATCAACCTTCGTAACCAATGGTTCATGGAAGCTGTAACCTTGGGTTCGAAGTGCGTAAAAAACAAATCTGGATCAGCTTGGGAAGTTGAGGTGAAAATTCCTCGGAAGTAGTTTTCAGCCACTACTGCAATATCCGTATTCGAAGTAGTTACCTCGCCTTCAGGACTCACAAGCCTCCAAATTTTATTACCCCTCATTCTGATTTTAAGCTTTTGATGAAAGAATTTTGTGTTTTGATCCCCCTCTTTGAGCCCCTTGACTCTGGATTTGGCTTTCCAATACATTTCTTCATCATGATAAGCTACCTCAAGTTTTCTCTCCAATTTGGTCAGTTCGGTGTCACCAAAAATCCCAGCTGATCTCAGTTCCTTTATACGATTAGTGAGTTGCTCTATTGCCTTTCTTGAGTTCTGGTTGCCTGATTATTACCATTGTACTAATTTATGTCTGCACCCTTTAATCTTCTACACTAGAACAAATATAACTGATCCTTCTATTCTCTCCCTCCAAACATCACAAACAATCCTCCTAACGTCTAGCATAGAGCACCATCTTTTTTGGAATTTAAATCTTCTTTTAGATCTTTCAACATTCGGTTTGGAATTCATAAGAAGAGGCACATGATCCGAATCCGTTTCTGATAATCTAAGCGTCACTGAAGAAGGATAAAGATTCATCTAATCAGCATTATCAAGAACCTGTCTAATCTTTCTTGGCTAAGATCGGCCCCTCTACATTTATTAGATCATGTAAATGGCCTCCCCAACATGCCTAAATTCAAGAGAGAGGTATCATTAATGAAATCCTGAAAATTAGTGATAGAAGATTCAAATTTATCATTATCACCCTGTTTTTCAGCTTGGGAAAAGATGGCATTGAAGTCACCTGCAACCACAACTTTAGAATTAAATTGCTGAATTATAGTTTGTAAATGCATGAATTGAGAGTAACAAATCTACTCATTTGTGCTCAAATAAACTCCTATTAGCTCCCAACTCTCTGCCAGAATTGGATCCTCTATTCTAGCTGCAGTGTAAAACTGGTCAGATTGTAAAATTTTGATCTTGATGTCTTCTTTCCATGCTAATACCAACCACCAGCCATACCATTCAGGTCCACCAAGAACCAGTTTTTAAAACCCACAAACCGCATTTTAGTTTCCATCTGGCGAGCTTGGTTTTTTATCTCGCAAAAAAAATCAAGCTTAGGAGAGTGGGATCACATCATCCCTTTAAGATTACGGGCTATCAGGAGTCTCTCCAAACTCCGACAGTTCCATATCGGTAGCTTCATGTCTCCTAGGGTGTCATTTGACGGATGGCACCCTTCACCTCAAAGTTAGCAACACATTTCTCATCTAGACATAATTTATTTTGAATACCTTCATTCTCTTTGTTTGTCATCTTTCTTCAACACATTTATCTCCTACATACTTCTTGACTGAAGAACTTTCCTGTCGCGCTAAATGTTTCATGTTTGGAGCTCTAGTCTGTTTTATAGTGATAGGAGTAATGGTATTTTTCGAGGCGATCTCTTTTAATGGTAGTCTAAACTTGTCCAAGAGAGTTGGAAAAGAAGCTTCTGAAGTAGCTGAGTCAGTTTTGGTAGCATCACTCTTATTACCTTCTATGTTGGAATATGTTTTGCTCCTTGTGTTTGCTCTGGAATTTCTCTCATCTCCCATACTTAGTTTTGAAAAGCCATCTAAAAGCCAAGAAGGTGTAGGTTTCTTTTTTGGTTGAGGAACATTCTCATGTGCTGACCTAAATTTGGAGGAATTCACATTTTATTTTCCTTCAATCTTCTTTCCTACTTGATCTGCCTTTACTCAATCTCTAATTTTGTTCTGCAGTATCTGATTATCTGCCGAATCAACAATTCAAATTGGGCATGTCTTAGCTTCATGTCCTAACCTGGCGCAATAGATGCAACAAGTGCCTAATCATTTATACTTCAATTAGTTTCTTATAAAGGCCAGCAACTTTAACACTATCTTGGATCTCCTTCTCTCCGTCAATGAAAATTTTTTCTTTGAAAATCCTTGTTTTCTTGCCCCGAACCTCAAAACATCCCATGTCGTAGACTCCCCAATTGTTCACCAATTTTTCTCCCTACTTCCAAAGTTTTGAACCTCTCTGGCAAACCCCAAAATTGTGTCCAAACTGAAAACTTTGTGATAATCACTCCCTTCAATTCCTATGAATATCTCCACATTTTAACGTGTAAAACATAGTTCTTAAATATTCATGGAGAGCCTTTTTCAATTCTCATCAATTCGACTTTCAAATAAAAAAAGAACTGAAATTGATTATGGCTAATTCCAATCACGTGAAACCCAATTGGTTTTCTTCATATAGCCCTTAAAGCATTCTCCATGGTGCCTACTGAAAAGGATCTGTCTGCAAATACTCTCCCTCTTAAGCTATTGGCACAAGATTGTACTTTCTCAAATATATCCTCTTCTCCAAGATAGATAACTCCCTCATCATGCTCCTCTGGTTGTTGTTCAAACACATGGTGATTCTCATGTCTTTCATCCATGCTAAATTACCAACGTCTACTAGTCACAATGTATAGATTAGAGATACTCAGATCTAAAAATAAAAGTAGAAGAAACCCTAGTAGGCACTAAAATCCTAACGGAGCACAAATAACCTTAATGTGCTATGCTTTTTCTCCTAAACCATGAATAGACATACATTGTTAAAATACATTTTGCATTGTGTTTTTGAAAAAAAAAACATATGCACTTATTAGTATCCTGGACACATGTTAGTGTTTAGACATTTTGTCCCCAATAAAATGTGGGTATTCTATCATAAAATAATTTTTTAAAAAAATGTAAGCTAATAGAAAAAGATACGTGAATAATTATATATATTTCTAACACGTATCTTCATATAAGAACCTCTTTTTGGATTTATATAAATATTTAAAAGATTTTTTTATTTATTGTATGTTAAAAAATTTTTTTAGATTAAATTAAACTCTAGACTTTTCGGTTATAAAAACTCTGATAATATGTCATGAAATTACATATCTAAAAAATTTAAGCTAATAAAAAAAACTCATGAATAATTATATTTTTAACACTATTAAAAAAATCATATTATTTGATTATTTCTACAATAACTTGAATTACACCAATTTTTAATTCCATTATAAAATGAAAAATTGTTTTGAATGATTAGGATATAGTTTTAGTTATACATATAATATGACATGCCCAAACCAAAGGGGGACAAGTCCTGATAAGAAGTCTAGTACATATAGAAATCAAAGTAGTATCTAGGGGTGTTCATGGGTCGGGTGAAATCGGGTTTGATGTGACTCATATCCGATCCAAAATATATATCGGGCTTATTTGTTAGACTCAAACCCAATCCTAGATCCAATGAAATCTATACACTTTCGGGCCACGATTATAACGGATAAAAACTGGGTAAAAATCGGGCCGTTAACATTACATTATCTTGATACCTTCTTGTAAGCTAGCATGTGAAAATATCCAAATTTTCAAGACTCCAACCATTATTTGACATGGTAAAATCCACTTAGAAAAATATAACAAGAACCAACCCTTCTCTTAAATTAAAGCATAACCATAATCAATACTAAGGGCAATTTACTGAATTAAATAAAATGGCCTTCAAATTTATCAGAATACACATTTTGCAAAATGGATACTGAAATACATTTTTTCTATAAACTATGTGGCGACAGGGGTTCCGCGGTTTACGAATGCACGTAATCTGCTACAGATGTGTTGCGGATTACGTTCGAAGCAAATCATCATATAATCCGCGGTAGGGGTGTCGCGGTTTATGTGTGATTTGCAAACGTGCATAAACCGCTACAGGGGTCTAGCGGTTTATGCTTTAGTGTGGACTTAGTTTATTTTTCATGGAGGATGAGTTTTTGGATGAAACTTTGGTTTGCATTTTTTATGTATGGCGCAACATAGGTTGGTGCTTTGATTTAATTGAAATTAGTCTCTTGAACTTATAGAATTACCAACAAAATTAGAACACCTTTACTCAAGAGAATCACAACTACATAGAGAATCGCTAACAATAACCACGTCACCGTAAAACAAACAGTAAGTACAACTTTACTTAACAGTAAGTACAACTAAAACAGGACATGAACACAAATAAGAAAAGAAAAATGAAAGCTAATCATGACGACCTAATGACACCTATGCCTCGACACTGGGGGCGGATCCTCATTGAGGGCAAGTCCTGCAAGTGTGTCCTGTCTGTCTGCATAGCCCACATCGCTTCGGCTGACTAGTATCGGCCTCATCCATGGTGTTACGGATTCTTGTTGACCTTGGTCACCCTTCTTTGGCACGTCTCATGTTAGGATCAGGAATGATAGTAGAACCGGTGTACGGTGGCCACAGACCCTCTGGAATAGGGGGCAAAAATCCCATTCGGTAAACACTGAACACCTTACTGATGGTATAAACTTCATGGACGTACGTAGCCCAGTCTAACTGGGACTGAGCACAACATGCAATCGCATGGCAGCACGAGTAATGGAGAGCTTGAAAGTACCCACAGTCACAAGTGCGATCTCTGAGGGAAACCCGATACGTCCCAAGGGCGAAAAGTTACCGGTAGGAGTCGTCTCAGCCACGGTATACTCAGGCTTATGTCTGTCAAATAGAGTAACCATGAAGCACCTCAAATCTTTCAAGTTGCGCTTTATCGCCTTGACCAGTGCCTAGCAAAACCGTTGGCCTGATCCTAACTGCGCCTCTGCTGTCTACCCTCGGATAACAAAAAGCTCTGCTAACCTCCCATATGTGGATTTCACAAGTGCAGTAACCGGTAGATTCTGTGTCCCTTTCAATACAGAGTTAACACACTCGGATATGTTCGTCGTCATATGGCCGAATCGTCTGCCTCCATCCTCGTGTTGGGTCCACTTATCGTACTCCAGTCGGTTGGCCCAATCACACATGGCCAGATTCTTAGTCCTAATAATATCAAATCAGTAGTCAAACTCGGCCTCAGTCTTGGCATACGCCGCATTTGCGAGCATCTGCCTTGCATCTTGACCCTTGAAACTGAGAGCAAAATTAGCTGCAACGTGTCGAATGCAATACGCTCGGTATGCATGAGGCGGTTGCCAACCACTATCTGGTGCCTCCAGTGCAGCCTTAGTGTCATTGTGTCTGTTAGAGATCACCAAAATCCCTTCTTGTGGGGTCACATGTTGACGCAAGTGGGATAAGATAAAAGCCCACGACTCACCATTCTCCCCCTCAACAAGTGCAAATGCAACTGGCAATATATTCGAGTTTCTGTCTTGCGCAATAGCCAGAAGCAAAGTCCCGCCATACTTCCCATATAGATGCGTACCGTCAATGCTGATTAGTGGCTTGCAATATTTAAAAGCCTTAACGCATGGAGGGGATGTCCAGAAAAGTCGCTGAAAGTACTCTGTAGACTCATCAACCCGATCACCTACACGCACTAGAGATGTCTTCAACAAAGCTACGGTTCCATCCATCGTTGCTTGCATCCCAAGGATCCACTGGGGCAACTTCGCATACGACTCTTCCCAATCACCGTAAATCTGTGCGACTGCCTTCTGCTTTGCCTTCCACACCTTCCTATAACTAGGCCTGAATCCGTAGGTTGACTTAGTAGCTTCTTGCAACACCTTTATCGTAACCGCTGTATCCACCCTAACCAACGGATAGATCCTCGCACAAATTACGTGGTAATCGAGCTGTCGGTGGTCGCTTGAAATCGAAGTGGCCAAGCAAGTGTGGGCTCTGTTGTACCTTCTAACCTCCTAGTTACCCTTGCGGTGCCAAAGTGCCACGCGAATCATCCACGTGCAGCCGTTTCCAAACTCCCTGGATCTCCCAACATACTTCAGATGATCTGATTCCATAACCCGATTCTGAACTCCACGACGAATGCTATAATCCTTAACACTCATCACAGCTTCCTCCTTAGTCTGGAAAGATTGCCCAATCTGAAATTCCTCAGAAGTATTGTCCTCGTGTAATCCTTGGCCTCCGAAGGTGTGTGCCTCATCCGGTTGTTGACTCACTGCTTCCAGGTTCAATATCGAGAAATGCGGTGGTTGTTGGTGGGACCCAGAACTGGATGGCCCCTGAGGTGCAGGTGGAGCCACTGGAGTCTCCTCCTCACTATCCCCCGATATGTGATCAGACTCATCGTCCGAATCATCTTTCCGCATCGCGTCCTCAACGTGATCTGGCTCACCACCACCAACAAGACCAGTAATCAAACCAGGTGACCTAGTTGCCGGTGCTAGAACAAGTGAAGGTGTAGCTAAGAGACAACCAGGTGCAACGACAGGCATCGAAGTAGAAGCACCCCCACCATCGTCGACTGAGGATTTGGCGCTGAAGCCCCGAAACTGTCGACACGGTCTTCCAACTTGGTAAACAACTCGTGTATTCTCACCTCCGGAAAATTTTACCGACAATGAAACAAGACCTCCATGTCTTCATTCGACCTTATCACAAATATTTCATACTAGACACCACTTGACACAACCGCCATCTGAATATTGTAGAACACCTTCTTCACCAACTTGGCACCACACAACCCCGCCTTCTGCAATATATTCCTCTTCAGATCCGACAAAGTATCAGTCGAACGGATAAAAACGCTCAACGGTTCTTTATCAGTGAACTTAATACCATGCCTATTACTTTTTTTATTTTACCAAAGTAGTGGACTAGAACCAACAAGCTCTCCTCACTATCCATTTTTGAAAGTGTGAAAATGACTCTTCTCAAATGCCCAACTCCCTATCTTGAGTGGTATATATAGGCAAATTTGACAAAGCATAAACCGCTAGATCCCTGTAGCGGTTTATGCACGTCTGCAAATCACACATAAACCGCGACACCCCTACCGCGGATTATGTGATGATTTTCTTCGAACGTAATCCGCGACATCCTGTAGCAGATTACGTGCATTCATAAACTGCGAGACCCCTATAGCGGTTTACATAGTTTATGGAAAAAATGCATTTCGGTATCCATTTTGCAAAATGTGTATTCTAGTAAATTTGAAGGTCAGTTTATTTAATTCGGTAAATTGCTCCAATACTAATATTGTCTAATAACACCAAATATTTAAATCAATACAAATAACACAATATTATGCCATTAGTCTAAAGTCTTATGCATTTTAAACATAAAACATTAACTTATAATCTTATAATACTAATAACACAAAATATTAAGGTTTACAATATTTAAATTTCACATAAGAATAGCCATCATGCATTACTAATAATACAAAATATTAATTGTGTATGATGACTGGGCTACCAGGCCGAATTCGGGAGACCTGAGCTATGACCTGGACCCAACTCAAAATAATGACCGGGTCTATTTTTAAGACTCTTATCCGGCCCTAGACTCGATAAAATCACACCAAATTAACCCTTAAAATATTCGAAACCAGACCAAATCTTTAGGCTGGACCGAACCATGTACACCCCTAGTAACATCAAAGCTTAGCCACAGAACCTCATCACAACCCAATATAGAAGCCATGTAAAGGTTGCTGCTAACCAGAAAAATACACGCAACTGGCTAAAAAATATCTCAACAGCACAAATAAGGTTTTAGTCTTAAACTTATATTCGATAAATTAAAATAACATTTTGTTTCATATAAACATTATAAGTGCATTCAAATGCATTATTCAAGTCATAAAATTTGAAACGTAATAATGTACTATAAAATATATTCATAATTTTTTAAATTGAATAACCCAAGTTTTTAAAATTAAGTATAAATTGATACAAATCTTAAAAAATTACAAAAAAAAAAAAAAAACACCTGTTACATGTACTACTTTTAGATGAGTACACACGAACCCTAATTCACTCACAAGCATATAAGAGAGAAAATCCAAAGAAATTAAAGGAAAAGCAAGAGAGAAAATAAAAGACAAAGGAGTGATTATTTATTTATCATAAATAATTTTAATTTATGCTCACGTATTGTTCTATCAAACAATATTTTTATTGATTATTTTTAGTTAACACAGTAAAAATACAAAAGAATTATAACTTAAAAATAAAAGAATTTGTAAAAAAATATAATTTAAAGATTAAAGTGACAAATAAACTTTTAAAAATTTACCGTTCAAACATATTAGTTCCTAAAAAAATATCAATAAATTCATCTAGAATAATATATGTAGACATACTACTTTTAATTAACAGTCTTTATAATTTTAAGATAGAAGGTATTAATTTAAACTAACTTATCTATATTTATTATTTTAAAAAATTTTATTAGTATCTTTTTTTAAGAATTAACCTATCCAAAATATAAATTCTCAGAAATTTATTTGTTAATTTACTCTAATTTAAATGTATGATATTCTATTAATTAAGGAATGCGCCAACTCTTCTGCTCCCAACTCCTACGGATTTTTATACTGACCATCATATAATGTCATGGGGACGGATGCGATGAACTACAACCAACCACCATTATTTCACACATTTGTAAAACGTGTTGAATTATTATTGATAAAGTCAAAATGTGAATATATAATTAAGCAATTAATAAACTAGGTAAATAAAATTTCACGTATAGTAATAATAGTATTGATCAATTCACACGATGGATCAGTTCATATATATACGTCTCTGTCGGCGGAATAATCAAGCCGCCATTGATTATTCTTTGATGAGTAGCTTCTGATCTTAGCTGTCCATGCATGAATGATTTGACTAGCTATACTTTTCCCATGGATTCCGGGTGATTCAGTTATGTTGTAGAATAGTGACCACTCTTCCCTCATCATATCATTCTTGCAAACTTTATCTGATGATATATATCTTCCAATTTTCTTTCATAAAATTAGGGTGAGATTCAAATTTGCGATTTCTAAGTGAGTATAAAGAGAATAGGAGATTGTGCTATTTGAAATATAATCCGTTGGCAATGAGTCCTGCTAGAAAGTCAATAGAATATTTGTACAATGTGTACAATGAGTTATATGAGTTACAAAATAAACATCACTCATAATATATAGAATAACGATCTAGGTACTAGATTTTCATTAGCATAAACTTTTGGGATGAGTGGTATCATGACATGGTATTGTTATCTCTAGTATCCTTGTACACATTGTATAAATATTCCATTGACTCCCTAGCAGGAATATATCCTTCCAAAAGTTAAAACTGATTTTGAGATTCATCAAGAATCAAATTTTTGACCTTTCGGATCTAGAGCTCTAAAATCATGTCATGATACCACTAATCCCAAAAATTTCAGTTGATGAAAAAAGATAACACTAAAAGTTATATCTCTAATACTTCCCTAAACTTTCATTGTACACATTATACAGATATTCCATTAACTCCATATACTTTCTCATATTTTAATTTGATGCAGGACCACTGACATCGATAGAGATAGATTTTCATCAATAAATTCATCATTACCATTTCGAAATATGGATATGTATTCAAACCTGTCACATACATTCATAATTTGAGCTAGCGCACTCATCTTCAATATTGAAATCCAAACAACTTAATTATGATCAAACAAGAATAAATTTATTAGACGCCGATATTCATGAATTGTCATGAAGAAGTTCCAATTGATTACATGAGAATGATAATTCAGGTAAGTAGGGATACATGATTATATATATAATTTTAGGATAAAATATATTTTTATTTTTAATTTTTTAAAATATTTTTAAAATATTTTTAATTTGACTTAACTTTTTTTCTAACGTTAAAAAATTAATTTTAATTTATCTTTTATAGTTAATTTTCAAACCGTTAATTATTAATAAAAAATTAAAAAATAATAAATTGACATTTAGAATTAAATTTAAATTTTTTAATTATAAAATTTTAATATCATATTAAAAAATTAAATTGTCAGATATATACAATAATATAAAATAATTTTATATAAAAATATATAACTATGCAGATAATATTATCATATTAATAAAATTAATTATTCTAAACAATAAAAAAACAAATTGAATAAAATTACAAATGTTTTTTATACTATTAATATATAAAAAAATTAAGTCATTTAATTTTTAAGAGTAGTGTAATAACAACTATCCGTAAAAAGTAATATTATTTCTTTTCTTCACTTTGTTTGATTGTGCATAATTTTTCTAACTAACTTTTTGACGGACAGGCGGTGTCCATTACTAAAATTATTGTAGATACCATGTACGACCGATACGGATACGGAACACGACACGATACGGGATACGCCGACACGCGAATTTTAAAATTTTATATGACACGAAAATACGTATACATATAAAATATAAAGTATTTTTTAGATAAATCGTAATAATATTTTAATATTTTATTGATATTAAAATATAAATTAATTTTTTTAATTATTTTTAATGTCTTATTTTAATTATATCAAGTATTTAAAATATTTTTTTGTTTTAATAAATAATAATATATACTATATCTAAATTTATTTTAAGAATATATGTTAAGAATAAGATTGGATACGCTGACACGTGATGGTATTTAGGTATATCTAAGCGTGTCCGGAAAAGAATTTTTTATTTTTTATTAAGATACGGTTGGACACAACAGACACGCGTGTCGGACGAGTGTCGACGGCGAATGTCGTGTTCAAAATGTCTCCGACACGCAGACACGGCAACTCAGCAAAGTGTCCATACTTCATAGCATACACGCAGTATATTGTCAACAGTGATACTATATATATATATATATAAATATTTTTTAAATTAAATTTAATTATGTTAACACCAGTCCAACAAAAAAAATATGTGTATGTGTTATTATTTTTCTTTTTCTACATTCTTTTAGCATAAAAATTTTTGTTATAAAAATTTATAAACACAGCACATAAATTTTTATATATAATGCAAATTAAATTTTTACACATAACATAAATTTATTAATATAATATAAAAATTTGTATATAACATAGATATTTTTGTTTATATTATAAAAAATTTTGTACATAACACATAAATTTTTAATGTGAATATATTTTATGGTCCTTTAATTTTTTTTATATTGTCTATAACAAATTATGTATTGTGTATCAAAATTTTTATAATATATATATACCAAAATTTATGTTTTATTTATATTTTATTGGTTAAGTGTTAATATTTTATATATATAGTCTTTAAAAAATTTTGTACTGTATATTAAATTTTTTGTGTTGTATATTAAAATTTTTGTATTGTATATTTTATTGTTTTTGAGAGTCAATATTTTAAGAATATGGTCCTTTAAAATTTTGTGTTATATATATACAAAATTTTTGTGTTGTAAATTAAAATTTTTATGTTTTAATTTTTTGAATATATATATAAAAAAAAAGAAAATGAAAAAGACGATGATAATAATAACGAAAGAGGATGAAACAAAAAAGAAAAAAGAAGAGCAAAATCAAATAAGAGAAGAAAAAAAGGTTAAAGACGATGATTATGTTGTTGAAAAAGAAAAAGAAAAAGAAGACTATGACTACATTCAAAAAAAAATAACACACGTACATCTAATTTAGTTGGAATTTGGTCGATAAAATTACTTGTCTGTGTAGCTTTATTTATTGTCAATATAAATGCCACATTATATTATTATATTATATTATATTATATTATATTGTTCACACACACATATTCTAAAAAGAGCAATAGTTGGAGTCTTAATCATTCTTTTATATAATAAAGAATTGAAATATATGTTATTTAAAAATTAAGAGAATAATTAAGAAAACGAGTTAAGACATACACATATATTCTAAAAAGAGCAATAGTTGGGAGTCTTAATCATCCTTTTATATAATAAATAATTGAAATATATGTTATTTAAAAATTAAGAGGATAATTAAGAGAATGAATTAAAATTTTTATTCTTTTTAAATTTTTATTGTTTGGAAAATTTGATATTTAATGTTTAAAATTAAAGATTTATGATTTAGCATCTAGAATTTAAGATAAATAAATAATAAAAATAAAAGTATAGTAAAAAATAAATAACATTATATTGATAACATTATTTTCAATAGAATTTAACATGATTATTTTGCGATAAATAATTAAAGAGTGAAATATTTTTTGCAAATATAAATTGTAAAATCCGGTTAATTCACGGCTAATTAATTCATAAATTAGAATTTATTTTAGAAAGTCAAAAACGTGATTTTTATGACTTAATATGATAGAGGAGATTAAAACGAGAATTCCGATACCAATTTTAAAGAAATTGGCCCAGGATTTGACCGAACGAGCCAAATCGAGCCAATCGGACACATATTGGACCCTTGGCCCAACCAAACAAAACCTAAAACCCTAAAAACAGCATTCTCTCTGCTCACTAAACCCTCAAACACGCTGGAAATGGAAGGAGAAAGGGGAAGAACACTCTTCCAAGGTTCTACCCTTGTTTGATCTTCAAACCACCATAACTTTTGATCCGGAGTTCCGATTGCCGCACCGTTTACGGCCACGCGTTCACTGCGACGAGCCCTACAAAACCCACTATTTTGTTCTTGAGGTAATCTATGATTTTAGTTCAGTTCCTCAGCCCTTAAATTCGAATTTAATGGAAAAAAGTGTTGAGATTTTGGGCTCCTTAATGTTATAGGATCCAACTAGCTTAAAGGAGAAGGGTAACCTTGTCTTTTTGATTCTTGGGTATGGTAAGATTCTCAACCCTAATGAAATTTGTTGGTTCATGATGTTTGGGTATTAAGTTGTTGTGCTTGGATGTGATAATTGTGGCTTAGGTAGTGTGTATGTGAATATTGAAGCTTGATTGAGTTCTTGGAGAGCTTGGAATAAACTTTTGGGTACTAAAAATCTGTTCTTGGAGGTGTTGAAGCCTTGAGAGCTTGTGGAAAAAAGTGATTTGGAGGTATTCCGGGTTAAGCGGAAAAGCGGCTAAGGTATGGTCTTGGTTTTCTGTATCTAAAATGTAATGTGGTATGAAAACTTAGGCTAGAGGCCCTAAGATAGAACTTGAATGGTTGATGTTGTTGAATGGTTGAAATAAATTGTGTAGTCATATATGTGATTATGAATATTGATGTTTTGATGGTGTGATGCATGAGAGATATGCAAATTTTTATATATGATTAATGATTGGTTGAGGTTGAACTGTGGGTGAAATCATGTTGAGAGTGAGGATGGTAATGATTGTATATATATTGATGGTTGAATGGAAATTGTGTTATTGGAAATTGGAATGAGGGGAAATACATATGACATCATATTGTGTTTGAAATTGAATTATTTGATGAGATTGGTTAACATGGTGGGTTGATGGTTTGTGAAATTGATAAAAATATTAATGTATGAGTTGAGGAGACTTGAGGTTGATTTTTGGTATGTTTTGGTTGATTTTGAAAAGGGTTGGAATTGGTTTGTTTTGAAATGGCACTTTGTGATTTTGTATGAAATGTGGTTTTTGGGCATACTTTGACAGAGCATAACTTGGGCTCTGGATCCCCGATTTGTGCCAAACTTGTTTAGAAATGAAATTAGATCTGGGATGTTTATGCCGTTCAAAGAACGGGTAAAAAATGATTTAAAACGGATAAGTTATGCCCGTCAGAAGATTGGGGTTTGAAATTGAGAATTCTGCAGCTTTTTTAACTTAGTAAAATTTTTGGCAGAATGCACACCCACGTGCATGCGAAGCCGACGCGCACGCATCATTTTTAAGTATTTGCCATCCACGCGTGTGCCTGGCCAACGCGTACGTGTCGATGGGCTAAATCAGTTGCCCAGCCAAAATTCCCGAGAGTTGTGCCGGAGTTGTGCTGGTTTTGTGCCTGGGTCACAAAACGCACCCACGCGTGCGCGTGGTTGACGCGCAAGCGTCACTTGGCTTTTCTCCCATCCACGCGTACGCGTGGGGACGCGTACGCGTCACTGTATCTTGCTGCCTTCCACGCGTGCGTGTGGGCGACGCGCACGCGTGACCCTGTTTTCATCCCAAAGTTGATTTTTGAGTTTTCAAAGCCAAATTTCAGACTTCTAAGCCTCCGATCTCACCCCTTATGTCTTAAATCCTTGTGATATGCCTAGCAATGGGAAAAGCTAGCAAATATGGTAACTTGTGAATAAAGAAAGGGGTGAATTAATGATCAATGATGATCAAAGAGAATGGTATGAGATACGGAGGATGATTGTGGAAGTGCATTATATACCATGAGGCGAAGGGCTATAATTGTTACAGAATTGGTTGGTTATGGATTGTATTATGAGTCGAATGGCTGAGATATTTCCAAATTATGGCTGAGCTATTCTGAATTATGGCCGAGTATGATTGCATATATGCGTATTGAATGAAATGTGAATGTTGCACTTCCACTATCTGGGATACGAGTTTCCTTGAGAGAAAGCAGTGGCTAGCCACCATGTTCTCCAGATGGAGACTCGATATTCTGCTGACCCTATGTCGTAAGTGTGGCCGGACACTGTAAAAATTCCGGATGAGCTCGCATTCGTGAATATACACCAGTGAGGGTGTTGGATATGAATTATGATTTATGATTGACTATAACTCGAGTTGGGAATGTACGACAGAGGGACAGTCCAATGGTTAGCTACCAGGACTTATCGGGTTGGCTTTATACCCGACAGATGAGACTCATCATTTATTAGAACATGCATACATCATATGCATATTATGTGAATTATTTGGAATTGCCTAATTGACTTCATATTACTTGCTAATTGTCTAAATGCCGTATCTGCTTTCTATTTGTATATCTCTTTGTCTGATATAATTGTGGTTGCCATATTATATTACTGCTGGTGGTTGGGAGGTCTGCAGGATTTAGAAAGGGGAATGTTAGCTAGACTAAAGATCTTTAGTCAGTTGCCATTTATGGTTTAGTCGATTTATAAGCTTTGATTTATCTGGTAGAAGTTCTAGGATTGCCTTCGACTTTTCCAGGACATTACATGTTAGATATGTGGGTACTGTTACCATACTGATAATCTCTGGTTCTCACCCATGCAGATTTTGTGGTTTTCAGATGCAGGACGTGAGGCTCCTCGCTGAGGTGCTGGAGACTTCTGGATTAGCCAAGATCCTTGGTTCTCAGGACTTTATTTTGGTTTTTATGTAGATAATTACTACCTCCACTAAATAAATGTATATATATACTGTTTTGA
Source organism: Arachis ipaensis (assembly GCF_059453495.1). Lineage (NCBI taxonomy): Eukaryota > Viridiplantae > Streptophyta > Magnoliopsida > Fabales > Fabaceae > Arachis > Arachis ipaensis. Next base: position 21,528,224 of record NC_142443.1, read on the forward strand.
CTCCTCTTAGAGGATGTTTTGGAGAACAGGTTTTGTTAGCTTGTCCTTGGGATTTCCCTTGGGTTTCTTAGTCTATATTTATACTTATGTATACTTTTATGCTCAGACCGGTTATCTTTGCAAAACGGGTCTTGAGTTTTGATATTCGTATCTTTGGTACTCTTTTGTTTATGGATTTGAGTTAGTTCATCCTTTATCTGTTTTGTTTTGTTATCGATCTGAGTGTTGCGCTTTCTATTTAACGATTTTGTTTTATCCCTTTTCTTCAAAGGCTTCTAGTCATAAACATTTTTCACACTACTATATGTACTAAATTTTACTTTTAGAGGTCGTAATACCTTGCCACCTTTGTCTTATGACTTAAGCATAAGGCTCTGTATGGTAGGGTGTTACATTTTGGTATCAGAGCGGTTCGTTCCTGTAGAGCTTGAGGGATGGACTGACTATGCTTCTGTGCATTCTCTGCATATGTGCTATGTGCTATTAGGATATCTAATTGATATAATTGGTATAAACGTTCATGAGCATGCATTTGGGACTTTGAAGCACTAGATTTCCGATATTGAGACTGATTAACTTAATATTGATTGTTTGGTGTGTATAGGAACTAGATGGCGCCTCGTGGACGTAGTCGAGGTTGCGGGAGAGGTCGTACTAGTGCTCAGGGACCGGGGGTCAACCCTAATGACCCGGTGAACTTTATGGCGGCATTAGAGAACATGGCTGCTGCTATGCAGGCCACTACTGCGGCTCTTGGGCAACAGATGAACAATAATGGCAATGAAGGAAGTGGAGATCAGGGCCCGATGACACTGGCAACCTTTTTAAAGGTTAATCCACCTAAGTTCAAGGGAACCGCTAACCCGACTGAGGCCGATACCTGGTTTCAGGCTATGGAGCAATCACTGCAAGCATAGTTGGTACCTGAAGAGCAGTTTGTTGAGTTTGCTACCTATCTGCTCACTGGGGAAGCATCGCATTGGTGGCAGGGAACTCAACGTCTTCTGCAGCAGGGTGATGATCCTATCACTTGGGATGCCTTCCAGGTGGAATTCTATAAGAAGTACTTTCCGAGTTCTGCTAGGATAACCAAGGAACTGGAGTTGCTGCAGCTAAATCAGGGTGCTATGTCTGTATTTGAGTATACAGACAAGTTTGATGAGCTATTCAGGTTTTCTTGCATGTGTCAGGGAGCTCCGAGAGACTTCGAGGAATGGAAGTGCATTAAGTATGAAGGAGGGTTTTGGAGCGATATCTTTAGCTCAGTGGGACCAATGGAGATCAGAACTTTCTCAGAGTTGGTGAATAAGAGTAGGGTTGCTGAAAAGTGTGTGAAAAAGGCAACTGCAGAGAGAGGAAGTCATAGAGAACCATTCCCACAGAATCGAGGGAAGAGCTTTGCTCCTAGAGGTCCGCCTTTCAAGCGGGAAGGCTCTTTCAGGAGGCCCAACAACAACCACTCTCAAGGGAAAAGGTTTGGGAAGCAGCCTCAGAAGGAGCAAGCTTGTGCTAGATGCGGGAGTCACCATCCAGGAGCCCCGTGCAAGGCCGGATGGAGCTTGTGTTATTCTTGTGGCAAGGTGAGGCATAGAGCCTCAAACTGTCCGGAGAAGCAGAAGCAAGGTGCAGGGGGAGCACAGGAGCCTGGTCGGGTGTTCACCACCTTAGCTGTTGGTGCCAAAGGATCTGAGACACTTATACAAGGTAACTGTGAAATGACTGGTCAAGATTTAAATGCTTTATTTGATTCAGGAGCAACGCATTCATTCATTGCATTTGAAAAAGCTAGTGAGTTAGGATCAAGATTGTGGTCTTAGATTTGACCTAAAGGTGTATAATGCCACCCATGAAGCCATGGTAACTAGGCTAGGATGCCCGCAAGTTTCATTTAGGGTCAAGCAGCGTGATTTTGTCCATGATTTAATCTGCTTGCCAATGACCGGTCTTGATCTTATCTTGGGTTTGGACTGGTTATCTATGAACCATGTTCTGCTCGACTGTTCTGCAAAATCGGTGTACTTTATGCCTGAAGATACAGAAGGCCGGTTGTGTTGAATAATTATTACTTGAACTCTATGATGGTGAATTGTTCTGGGACTGAATGTCAGGGTATTTTATTGTTAACCGCGGATGTTTCGGGTGATGATCAAGATTGGAGCAAATTCCGGTTGTGTGCGAGTTTTCGGAGGTGTTTCTTGACGATATTGATGAATTTTCACCTAACCGAGAGGTTAAGTTTGCTATTGAATTGGTGCCTGGGGCCGGACCAATCTCGAGTGCTCCTTATAGGATGTCACCGCTAGAGATGGCCGAGCTAAAGTCTCAGCTAGAGGATCTGTTGGGTAAGAACTTTATCCGACCAAGTGTTTCTCCGTGGGGCACGCCATTGTTACTGGTAAATAAGAAAGATGGGAGTATGTGACTCTGTGTGAATTATAGATAGCTGAACAAGGTCACAATAAAGAATAAGTACCCATTGCCAAGGATTGACGATCTCATGGATCAGTTACAAGGAGCTGGAGTTTTCTCCAAGATCAATTTACAATCCGGTTATCACCAGATATGGGTGAGACGTGAGGACATCCCTAAGACCGCTTTCAGGACTCGTTATGGTCATTACGAGTACACTGTAATGTCAATGCTCCAACAATGTTTATGGACTATATGAACAGAGTCTTCCGTCCGTTTCTGGATAAATTCGTTGTTGTCTTCATTGATGACATACTGATTTATTCCAAGACTGAAGAGGAGCATGCAGAGCACTTGAGGACCATGTTGCAGATACTGAAGGAAAAGAAACTCTATGCAAAACTGTCTAAATGTGAATTCTGGAAGAGTGAGGTGAAGTTTATGGGTCACGTGGTGAGTAAACAGGGGATAGCTGTAGATCCTTCTAAGGTGGAAGCAGTGATGGAGTGGAGGCAACCAACCTCAGTGACTGAGATAAGGAATTTTCAGGGCTTAGCAGGCTACTACCAAAGATTCATCAAGGGCTTTTCGCAAATAGCTTTGCCATTGTCAAAGTTAAACCGCAAGGATGTGCCGTTTGTTTGGACTCCTGAGTGTGAGGAGAGCTTTCAAGCGTTGAAGAGAAAGTTGACCACCGCGCCTGTGTTGGTGTTACCTGAGCCAAACGAACCATTTGAGGTGTACTGTGATGCCTCACTAAAGGGTCTAGGGTGTGTGCTGATGTAGCATCTCAATGTGGTGGCGTATCCTTCACGACAGTTGAGACCTCATGAAGTTAACTACCCTACGCACGATTTGGAACTTGCTGCGGTCGTGTTTGCGTGAAAGGTGTGGAGGCATTACCTCTATGGGGTTAAGTTCCGAGTTTTCTCTGATCACAAGAGCTTGAAATATCTCTTTGATCAGAAAGAGATTAATATGCGGCAGAGGAGGCGGATGGAGTTACTGAAGGACTACGACTTTGAGTTGAATTACCATCCGGGGAAAGCAAATGTAGTGGCAGATGCGTTGAGTCAGAAGTCGTTGTATGCGACTTGGATGATGCTTCGAGAAGAGGAGTTGCTCAAGGCATTCGAGATTCTAAAGATTGGTGTTCAAGAGGTGTCTGAAACTCTATGTTTAAGTCGATTACAGATCTCAAGTGATTTTAAATCCGAACTCCTAAAGGCTCATGAAAACGATGATGTGTTACCGAAGGTGTTGCCAGCTATTGAGCTAGGAAAGCGGTGGAGAGTGTCGGAGGATCAGGATGGGCTATGGAGATTCAAGGATAGGATCATAATGCCGGACGTTGGCACCTTGCGGCAATATATCTTAAAGGAAGCACACAAAAGCGGATTCTCTATCCACCCAGGAAGTACTAAGATGTACCACGATTTAAAGGCGATATTTTGGTGGCCAGGTATGAAGAATGATGTGGCGGAATACGTCTCAAAGTGCTTAACTTGTCAGAAGGTGAAGATTGAACATCAGAGACCTTCCGAGACGTTGCAACCCTTAGAAGTTCCACAATGGAAATGGGAGAGCATTGCGATGGACTTTGTGTCGGGACTGCCAAGGACTAAGGCCGATTTTGATGCTGTCTGGGTGATTGTGGACCGACTGACGAAGTCGGCTCACTTCTTACCCATTCGGATGAATTACACCCTTGAAGAACTAGCACGGTTGTACATAAAGGAGATTGTCAGACTTCATGGTGTGCCTACCACTATAATTTCTGATAGAGATCCTCGTTTCACTTCAAGGTTCTCGGGTGCATTTCAAAAAGCTTTCGGAACCCGATTAAGCTTGAGTACGGCTCACCATCCTCAAACAGATGGTCAATCCGAGAGAACGATCCAAACACTAGAAGATATGTTGAGGGCTTGTGTTCTGGATCAGCCGGCGAGTTGGGATCGATATATGCCGCTAGTGGAGTTTGCATACAATAACAACTACCATGCGAGCATCGGAATGACTCCGTATGAGGCTTTGTATGGAAGAAAATGCCAATCTCCGCTATGTTGGTATAAAGCTGGGGAGAAAAGTTTGTTGGGGCCGGAGTTGATAGCTGAGACCACCAAACAAGTCAAGAAAATCCGAGATAGGATACTCACTGCGCAGAGTCGTCAGAAAAGTTACGCTGATCAGAGGTGGAAGCCCTTGGAATTTGAGGAAGGAGACCATGTTTTCCTTAAAGTTACTCCAGCCACAGGAGTGGGTAGGGCAATTAAGGCAAAGAAGTTAAATCCTCCCTACATCGGTCCTTTTCAGATCCTGGAGAGGGTTGGACCGGTGGCGTATTGGATGGCTCTACCACCCCACCTTTCGAACCTGCACGACGTATTTCACGTGTCGCAGCTTCGGAAGTATACTCCTGATGCTAGCCATGTGTTAGAACCTGAATCGGTTTAGTTAAAAGAAGATTTGAAGCTTCCAGTGACTCCGGTCAGAATTGACGATACAAGTATCAAATGTTTGCGTGGAAAAGAAGTCTCGTTAGTCAAAGTGCCATGGAGTCGAGCCGGTGTTGAGGAGCATACTTGGGAACTTGAGTCGGAAATGTGAACTGACTATCCGCACTTATTCTCAGGTAATTGAATTCGAATTTTGTGGGCAAAATTCCCAATTAGGTAGGTAGAATGTAAAACCCGATTAATTCACGGCTAATTAACCCATAAATTCGAATTTATTCTAGAAAGTCAAAAATGTGATTTTTATGGCTTAATATGATATAGGAGATTAAAACGAGAATTTCAATACCAATTTTAAAGAAATCGGCCCAAGATTGGACCAACGGGCCAAACCGGGCCAAACCGGACCCATATTGGGCCCTTGGCCAAACCAAACAAAATCTAAAACCCTAAAACAGCAATCTCTCTCCTCACTAAACCCTGAAACACGCTAGAAATGGAAGGAGAAAGGGGAAGAACACTCTTCCAAGGTTCTACCCTTGTTTGATCTTCAAACCACCATAACTTTTGATCTGGAGTTTCAATTGCCGCAGCGTTTATGGCCACGCGTTCATCGCGACGAGCTCTACAAAACCCACTACTTTGTTCTTGAGGTAAGCCATGATTTTAGTTCAGTTCCTCAGCCCTTAAATTCAAATTTAATGGGAAAAAGTGTTGAGAATTTGGGCTCCTTGATGTTATAGGATCCAACTAGCTTGAAGGAGAAGGAGAAGGGTAACCTTGTCTCCTTGATCCTTGGGTGTGGTAAGATTCTCAACCCTAATGAAATTTGTTGGTTCATGATGTTTGGGTATTAAGTTGTTGTGTTTGGATGTGATAATTATGGCTTAGGTAGTGTGTATGTGAATATTGAAGCTTGATTAAGGTCTTGGAGAGCTTGGAATAAACTTTTGGGTGCTAAAAATCTGTTCTTGGAGGTGTTGAAGCCTTGAGAGCTTGTGGAAAAAAGTGATTTGGAGGTATTCCGGGTTAAGCGAAAAAGTGACTAAGGTGTGGTCTCGATTTCCTGTATCTAAAATATAATGTAGTGTGAAAACTTAGGCTAGAGGCCCTAAGATAGGACTTGAATGGTTGATGTTGTTGAATGGTTGAAATAAATTGTATGGTCATATATGTGATTATGAATATTGATGTTTTGATGGTGTGATGCATGAGAGATATGCAAGTTTTGATATATGATTAATGATTGGTTGAGGTTGAATTGTGGGTGAAGCCATGTTGAGAGTGAGGATGGTAATGATTGTATATATATTGATGGTTGATTGGAAATGATGTTATTGGAAATTGGAATGAGGGGAAATACATATGACATGATATTGTGTTTGAAATTGAATTATTTGAAGAGATTGGTTAACATGGTGGGTTGATGGTTTGTGAAATTGACAAAAATATTACTGTATGAGTTGAGGAGGCTTGAGGTTGATTTTTGGTATGTTTTGGTTGATTTTGAAAAGGGTTGGAATTGGTTTGTTTTGAAATGGCACTTTGTGGTTTTGTATGAAAATGTGATTTTTGGGCATACTTTGACGGAGCATAACTTGGGCTCCGGATCCCCGATTTGTATCAAACTTGTTTATAAATGAAATTGGATCTGGGATGTTTATGCCGTTCAAAGAATGGGTGAAAAATGATTTGAAACGGAGAAGTTATGCCCGTCGAAAGATTGGGGTTTGAAATTGGGAATTCTGCAGCTTTTTTAACTTAGTAAAATTTTTGGTAGAATGCACACCCTCACATATGCGTGGCCGACGCACACACGTCATTTTCAAAAATTCGCCATCCACGCGTGAGCCTGGCCGACGCGTACGTGTCGATGGGCTAAATCAGTTGCCCAACCAAAATTCATGAGAGTTGTGCCGGAGTTGTGCTGGTTTTATGCCCCAGGCACAAAACGCACCCACGCGTGCGTGTGGTTGATGCGCAGGCATCACTTGGCTTTTCTCTCATCCACGCGTGTGCATGGGGGACGCGTACACGTCACTGTATCTTGCTGCCTTCAACACGTGCGCGTCGGCGACGCGCATACGTGACTCTGTTTTCATCCCAAAGTTGATTTTTGAGTTTTCAAAGACAAATTTCAGACTTCTAAGCCTCCGATCTCACCCCTTAAATCTTAAATCCTTGTGATATGCCTAGCAATGGGAAGGGCTAGCGAATGTGGTAACTTGTGAATTAAGAAATGGGAGAATTAATTATCAATGTTGATCAAAGAGAATGGTATGAGATACGGAGGATGATTGTGGAAGTGATTTATATACCATGAGCCGAAGGGCTGTAATTATTAATGAATTGGCTGGTTATGGATTGTATTATGAGCCGAATAGCTGAGATATTGCCAAATTATGGCTGAACTATTGTGAATTATGGCCGAGTATGATTGCATATATGCGTATTGAATGAAATGTGAATGTTGCACTTCCACTATCTGGGATACAAGTTTCCCTAGGAGAAAGCAGTGGCTAGCCACCATGTGCTCCAGGTGGAGACTCGATACTCTGCTGACCCTACGTCGTAAATGTGGCTGGACACTGTGAAAGTTCCGGATGAGCTCGCCCCCGTGAATATACACCAGTGAGGGTTTTGGATATGAATTATGATTTATGATTGACTATAACTCAAGTTGGGGATGCACGACAGAGGGACATTCTGATGGTTAGCAACCAGGACTTGTCGGGTTGGCTTTATAACCGACAAATGAGACTCATCAGCCATTAGGACAGGCATACATCATATGCATATTATGTGAATTGTTTGGAATTGCCTAATTGACTGCATATTACTTGCTAATTGTCTAAATGCCGTATCTGCTTCCTATTTGTATATCTCTTTGTCAGATATAATTGTGGTTGCCATATTATATTACTGCTGGTGGTTGAGAGGTCTGCAGGATTTGAAAAGGGGAATGTTAGCTAGACTGAAGATCTTTAGTCAGTTGCCATTTATGGTTTAGTCTATTTATAAGCTTTGATTTATCTGGTGGAAGTTATAGGATTGCCTTCGGCTTTCCCAGGACATTACATGTTAGATATGTAGGTACTGTTACCATAATGAGAACCTCTGGTTCTCACCCATGCGGATTTTGTGGTGTTCAGATGCAGGGCGTGAGGCTCCTCGCTGAGACATGCTGGAGACTTTTGGATTAGCCAAGATCCTTGGTTCTTGGGACTTTATTTTGGTTTTATGTAGATAGTTACTACTTCCACTAAATAAATGTATATATATACTGTTTTGACTCCTCTTAGAGGATGTTTTGAAGAACAGGTTTTGTTAGCTTGTCCTTGGGGTTTCCCTTTGGTTTCTTACTCCATATTTATACTTATATGTGTATACTTTTATACTCGGACCGGTTATCTTCGCAAACCGGGTCTTAAGTCTCGATATTTGTATCTTTGGCACTCTTTTGTTTATGGATTCGAGTTAGTTCATCATTTATCTGTTTCGTTACCTTATCGATCAGAGTGTTGCGCTTTCTATTTAACGATTTTGTTTTATCCCTTTTCTTCAAAGGCTCCTAATTATAAACATTTTTCACACTACTATATGTACTAAATTTTACTTTTAGAGGTCATAATACCTCGCCACCTTTGTCTTATGACTTAAGCATAAGGCTCTATGTGGTAGGGTGTTACATAAATATGGAAACATTATGGCATTCAATGGGTTAAAATAAATCTTAGATATATGATAAGGGAGCTACTCAAATAAAGATGTCAAAAATGTATTTTTTTTAAAGATGTTTTTTAATAATTAAAATTTAACACATATAATCGATTAAATTGTGTTATTTTTATTAAAATTAGACCGGACAAACTAGTTCAGCCGAAAACTAATAAATTAAATTTTGAACCGGTCTAAATTAATATTTTTTTTATAAAAAATTACTACAATATTTCTATTATAAAAAATAACTAAAATACTCCTAATATATATATATATATATATCAATTTTAAAAACTCTAAATCCTAACCTTATGACGACAGAGAAGTAACGGGCTAGAATTTAAGATTCTGAAAATTAATATATATATATAATAGAAATATTTTAGTCATTTTTTATAATAAAAATATTGTAGTCATTTTCTATAAAAAATAATATTAATTTAGATCAGCTGAAGATTTGATTCACTATTTTTTCAGTCAAATTAATTTGTCTGATCTAATTTTGACTAAAATAACATAGTTTAATCGATTATATATGTTAAATTTTATTATTAAAAAATATTTTAAAAAAAAGACATTTTAAATGTCTTTATCTAAGTGGCTCCCATATGATAAATATGATCTTTTCATCATTGCACAATAATACCTATTAAGTCTTTTATATGAAATATCTTGAAAGGTCTCAGTTGAGTTAAGTTTAATTTTGGGGATATAAATATGATACAAATATTTATTGAGTTAAAAGTCTAAATTTAGTTTAATGTTTGTTAGTGGTGCAAATCCAATATTTTATCTCTCATCCCAAATTCATGTTGCTTCAACAAAGTTCTAATACACCAAATCAAGGTTTTAGCTCAATACATTTAATGAGCAACTATCAGAACCTAGATGCCAAGAGAGAAGACTCCGAAAATTCATAGTTGAAATAAAAAAGAAAAATAAAGTGAGACATTTGATATTATTATGGAGAATGAGAGACAGCTGGAATACTAAGACTCTAAAAAATACAACAACATTATACAAAGGACATCAGAGGATTAAAATTCAGAAATTGATAAAAAAAAAAATATAACATACAAGAACAGCAAAGATAGTAGAACAATTTCAAAGAGAACAGAGGTAGTGGAACAATTTTAAAGAGAGCAGAAGTGGTAGAGCAACTCCAAAAACAGCAGAGATGGTGAAAAAAAATGAAAAAGCATTGCATGCCAAAAAGACAGCTACAAAAGACAGAATCAACAAGAAAATTGAAAAGGCAGTAATGAAATTTACACAACAAGCTTCATACTATAAGGTTGTTTTCACAACATCAATTAAAGGTAAGGAAAAGAGTGATATTTGAGCATCATCTCATATACATTTGAGCTGAAACATTTTTCTTTAACTTTGTACTTCATTTAAAATTTCAGTGTTATGGCTATCTAATGTTCATCTTTCTATAATTGAGAAAAAAGGCATATCATGGTGAGGAGAAAATTGAAAAAACCATGAGAAAAAAAAAAACAAGAGAAATGCGTTGAAAAAGCTAAATAAATTTTCTTTGTATTTGTTATTTGATGAAATAGGATTAGATTTTCTTACTAAGTTGGGATAGTATTTGGTGGCTAATTAAACCAGTGAGTTTTTTTTTTGTCAAGTTGGAACAACACTTTGTGGTAGCTAACTAGGCTTGGGTAGAAGTTTAGAATTTGATACTAGATGAATTAGGTTATAATTCATTGGTATGGTGTATGTAATCAATTTGATTTTAATGAAAATTGGATGTAAGTTTCATGGTACTAAAAAATTGAATCAGAATACATGTTTGTCTTATTCTCTTCTTTTTTTTATTCTGTTCTGTTATGATTTTAGAGACAAAAAACAAAAATTCTCTTATATAATCTACTTATGCAAAAAATTGCTAAAAAAACTTATTTTTTGAAATCAACTTGATTCAATCCCTTATCAAGTTTTAGTATTATCATTATAATCTAATTGGAGGATTTTGATTATATACAAATTAGGATGTATGAACAAGACTCAAGAAAAGACATAAAATTTATTGATTCAAAATAAAGAATTAGATCACATAAAATTTATAGCCGAAATAGAAATCCTACAAGTTTCAACATCCGCATCTAGAGGCGTCGAAATAAGGAATCTACTGCTAGTGCATAAAATAGTACTAAATGACAAAAATAACGAGAATGATGAAGAATTTGAGGATCATAGGAAAATTAACACACTTTGAACTCACACTTCTAATTAGTGTGGCTAAAAGTAATTTGTTAAAGTGTTTTAACTTTAACATTTAATTTATCTGTTACAAATTTTCTTTTGTATATGTATTGTGTATAAAAATATTTTGATAAAAATATGATTTATTTATTTGGTTTTATTTTAAATAAAAATAATATTTTTATAATATATTAAAATTTAACTCTATAATTCATCATTTCGAAAATAAAAAAAAAAATTTTTATATAAAAACAACTATAAAATCTTTATTGAGGTACCCACATTATGTATATGAACACAATAGAATTAGTTAGATTACATAGGTCCACCGATCATTCTACATCACAATATCAATCTCTTCCTCTGCATTTGCCTCAACTTTGGCCTTAGTCTTAGTCATAGCTAGCTTCATCCTTATTCACACCCTCCTTTTCAGTCTCAGTCACATTCTTAGCTTAAAATAACCTCATATATAGGTAGGGGTGTGCAAAAAAACTGGTTTCACTGAACTGAATTGAAATAGAACTGAAACTGTTTTAAATAAACCATTTTTTTTAAATAAAAAACTGAACTGAAACCATAGTTTTTATGAAAACCAGTTTATTAAAAACCAGTTTTTATGGTTCAGTTTAGTTTTAAACCAAATTAAAACTGGTTTTATTTAAACTATAAAATTAGTTTTTACATACTCTTTCTCTCTCTCTCTCTCTCTCTCTCCCCTTCCTCTTTCTCTCTCTCTCCTCTTTCTCCCCTCATCTCTCCCTTCTCTCTCTTTCCCCTTTCTTCCCTCTCTCTCTCTCCCCCTCCTCTTTGTCTCCCTCATTCTCTCTCTCCCCCTCCCTTCCCCCTCTCTCTCCCCCTTCTCTCTCTCTCTCTCTCTATCTCTCCTTTCCTTCTCTCTCTCCCCCTCCCTTTCCGTCTCTCTCTACCTCCTCTTTCTCCCTCTCCTCTCTCTCCCTCCTTTCCCTCTCTCTTCCCCTTTTTTTCTCTCTCTCTCTCCTCTCCCTCCTCTCTCTCCCCTCCCATCTCTCTTCGTCTTTCTCTCTCTCTCCTTTCCCTCCTCTCCCTCTCTCTCCCTCTTCCTTCCCCTCTCTCTCCTCCCTTCTCTCTTCCTCTCTCTCTCTCTCCCCCTCATTTTTCTCGCTCTCCTCTTTTCTTTCTCTCTCTCTCTCTCTCTCCCTCCTCTCTCTCTCTCCCCTCTTTCTTCCTCTCTCTCTCCTTCTCCTTTTTCTTCCCCTCCTCTCTCTCTCTCTCTCCATTTTCTCTCGCTCTCTCTCCCTTTCTTTCCTTTTTCTCCCCTCTCCCTCGCTCCCCCTCCCTTCCCCCTTCTCTCTCTCTTTCTCCTTTCCCCTTCTCTCTCTCTCTCTCTTTTTCCTTTTTTTGTCTTTCTCTCTCCTATTTTTCTCTCTCTCCATCCCTTCTTTATCTCTCCTCTTCTCTCTTTTTCTTCTCCCTCCTCTCTCTCTTTCTCCGATTTCTTCCCTTCCTTTCTCTTTCTCTCTCAACCTTCTCTCACTCTATATCCCTCTTCTCTCTCTTTCCCTCTTTTCTCCAAAACAAGAGAGAGAAGGAGGGAGAGAAAAAAGAGAAAAAAAGAGGAAAGAAGGAGAGATAGGAAAAAGAGAGAGAGAGGAAGAGAAGGAGAGAGAGAGAAAGAGAGGGAAGGGAGGGGAGAAAGAGCGCAAGAGAGAGAGAGGAAGAGAGAGAAGGAGAGAAAGTGAGAGAGACAGAGAGAAAGAGAGAGAGAGGAAGGGAAGAGAGGATGAGAGAGACGAAGAGAGAGATAGAGAGGAAGAGGGATATGGGAGAGAGTGAGAGAAAGGGATAGAGGGAGAAAAGGGAGAGAGAAAGAAAGGGGAGGGAGAGAAAAAGGGGAAGGGGAGAGAGAGAAGAGGGGAAGAGAGAGGAAGATAAGAAGAGAGAGGGGGAGAGAGAGAAAAGGAATAAGGGGAGAGAGAGAGAGAGGAAGACAAAGAGAGGGGAAGGAGAGAAAGAGGGGGAGAGAGAGAAGAGGAAGAGTGAGAGGGGAAGGAGAGAGAGAAAGGGAGAGAGATAGAGAGAGAGAGAGAGAGAAAGGAGGGAGAGAGAGAGAGAGAGAGAGAAAGGAGGGAGAGAGAGAGAGAGAGAGAAGAGGAGAAAGAGAGGAAGATGGGAAGAAAAGAGAAAAAGAGAGAGAAGGGAGAGAGAGAAAGAGAAAGAGAGAGGGGGAGAAGGAGAGAGAAAGAGAGGGAGGGAGAGAGAGGGTAAGAAAGAGAATATAAAATCTAAGTTTATATATGTTAAGAGAGAGAGAGAGGGAGAGAAAGAGAGAGAGAAGGAGGAGAGGAAAGGAGAAGAGGGAGAGAGAGAGAGAGAGAAAGAGAGAGGGAGAGAGGATGGGGAGAGAGAGAGAAAGACAAAGAGAGGAAGGGGAAGAGAGAGAGAGAAAAGGAAAAGAGAGAGAGGAGGGAGAGAGAGAAAGGAGGGGAGAGAGAGAGAGAAAAAGAGAGAGAGGAAAAGGGGAAGGAGAGAGAGGGAGAGAAGGGAGGTAGATTGAGGAGGGGGAGAGAGAGGGAGAGAAGGAGAGAGAGAGTGGGAGAGAGAGAAAGGAGGGGGAGAGATGGAGAGAAAAAGAGAGAGAGAGAGGGAGAAGGGAAGGTGAGAGAGAGAGAGAGGGAGAGAAGGGAGAGAGAGAGAGAGAGAGAAAGAGAGAGGGAGGGAGAGAGAGAGGGAGAGAAGGGAGAGAGAGAGAGAGAGAGAAAGAGAGAGGGAGGGAGAGAGAGAGGGAGAAGGGGAGAAAGAAAGAGAGGGGGGAGAGAGAGAGAGAAAATGTAAAAACTAATTTTATATATGTTAAAAGTTAAAACTAGTTTTAGCCTATAAACCAGTTTAAACTGGTTTTTTCTATTAAAACTAGTTTTATTTTTATGAACTGGTTTAAACTGGTGCACTGTATTGTAAACTGGTTTAAAACCAGTTTCTTATTGGACAAAGTAGTTTGGTTCAGTTTCTAAACCATTTAAAATAGTTTAGTACAGTTTCAGTTCAATTTATGAAAAAACTGAATCATGAACACCCCTATATATAGGTGATCCCAACAACAGTTGAAGATGTTGTGGTCTCTACTAGCAAGGGTCTGGTAGAGTTGACCATTGATGATAATGATGACTAAAGTGATATAATTTAATTTATATGTTATGACTTAGACTGATATATGCAATATATATGTACACGCAACAGTTGGTATCCTCCTTTGGCAAAATTAAGAAGAGGATTTTGAGGTCTTTTAAAAATCACTATCAATGGTTCATTTCGTGGTTTAACATGGATTTTGACCATGTCTAAAACTTTTGGTGATCTAAGACCTATTTAAGACAATCAAGTAGTATTTATTTATACGATAATGATAATGAGATTAAAAAAATTAGGAAGAACTTGTTTTATTTAATTTTTATTAATTATTATAATAATTAAAAATGTTAAATAATGCGAGTTCTAGTTGGTTAACATGGTGGGTTGATGGTTTGTGAAATTGATAAAAATATTAATGTATGAGTTGAGGAGGCTTGAGGTTGATTTTTGGTATGTTTTGGTTGATTTTGAAAAGGGTTGGAATTGGTTTGTTTTGAAATGGCACTTTGTGGTTTTGTATGAAAATGTGATTTTTGGGCATATTTTGATGGAGCATAACTTGAGCTCCGGATCCCTGATTTGTGCCAAACTTGTTTAGAAATGAAATTGGATTCGATATGTTTATGTCGTTCAAAGAACGGGTGAAAAATGATTTAAAACGGAGAAGTTATGCCCGTCGGAAGATTGGGGTTTGAAACTGGAAATTCTGCAGCTTTTTTAACTTAGTAAAATTTTTGGCAGAATGCACACCCACGCGTATGCGTGGCCGACGCGCACGCTTCATTTCCAAATATTTGCCATCCACGCATGTGACTGGCCGACGCATACCTGTCGATGTGCTAAATCAGTTGCCCAGCCAAAATTTCCGAGAGTTGTGCCGGAGTTGTGCTGGTTTTGTGCCTGGGGCACAAAACGCACCCACTCGTGCACGTGGTTAACGCGCAGGCATCACTTGGCTTTTCTCCCATCCACGCGTGCGCGTGGGGACGCGTACTCGTCACTATATCTTGCTGCCTTCCACGCGTGCGCGTGGGCGACGCGCATGCGTGACTCTGTTTTCATCCCAAAGTTGATTTTTTGAGTTTTCAAAGACAAATTTCAGACTTCTAAGCCTCCGATCTCACCCCTTATATCTTAAATCCTTGTGATATGCCTAGCAATGGGAAGGGCTAGCGAATGTGGTAACTTGTGAATTAAGAAATGGGAGATTTAATTATCAATGATGATCAAAGAGAATGGTATAAGATACGGAGGATGATTGTGGAAGTGATTTATATACCATGAGCCGAAGGGCTGTAATTATTAATGAATTGGCTGGTTATGGATTGTATTATGAGCCGAATAGCTGAGATATTGCCAAATTATGGCTGAACTATTGTGAATTATGGCCGAGTATGATTGCATATATGCGTATTGAATGAAATGTGAATGTTGCACTTCCACTATCTGGGATACGAGTTTTCCTAGGAGAAAGCAGTGGCTAGCCACCATGTGCTCCAGGTGGAGACTCGATACTCTACTGACCCTATGTCGTAAATGTGGCTGGACACTGTGAAAGTTCCGGATGAGCTCGCCCCCGTGAATATACACCAGTGAGGGTGTTGGATATGAATTATGATTTATGATTGAGTATAACTCAAGTTGGGGATGCACGACAGAGGGACAGTCCGATGGTTAGCAACCAGGACTTGTCGGGTTGGCTTTATAACTGACAAATGAGACTCATCAGCCATTAGGACAGGCATACAACATATGCATATTATGTGAATTGTTTGGAATTGCCTAATTGACTGCATATTACTTGCTAATTGTCTAAATGCCGTATCTGCTTCCTATTTGTATATCTCTTTGTCTGATATAATTGTGGTTGCCATATTATATTACTGCTGGTGGTTGGGAGGTATCCAAGATTTGAAAAGGAGAATGTTAGCTAGACTGAAGATCTTTAGTCAGTTGCCATTTATGGTTTAGTCTATTTATAAGCTTTGATTTATCTGGTAGAAGTTCTAGGATTGCCTTTGGCTTTCTCAGGACATTTCATGTTAGATATGTGGGTACTGTTACCATACTGAGAACCTCCGGTTCTCACACATGCGGATTTTGTGGTTTTCAGATGCAGGATGTGAGGCTCCTCGCTGAGGCATGCTGGAGACTTCTGGATAAGCCAAGATCCTTGGTTCTCGGGACTTTATTTTGGTTTTATGTAGATAGTTACTACCTCCACTAAATATATATATATACTGCTTAGAGGATATTTTGGAGAACAGGTTTTGTTAGTTTGTCCTTGGGGTTTTCCTTGGGTTTCTTACTCTATATTTATACTTATATATGTATACTTTTATGCTCGGACCGGTTATCTTCGCAAACCGGGTCTTGAGTCTTGATATTCGTATCTTTGACACTCTTTTGTTTATGGATTCGAGTTAGTTCATCCTTTATCTATTTCGTTACGTTATCGATCGGAGTGTTGCGCTTTCTAGTTAACGATTTCGTTTTATCCCTTTTCTTCAAAGGCTCCTAGTTATAAACATTTTTCACACTACTATATGTACTAAATTTTACTTTTAGAGGTCGTAATACCTCGCCACCTTTGTCTTATGATTTAAGCATAAGGCTTTGTGTTGTAGGGTGTTACATAAATATGGAAGAATTATGGCATTCAATGGGTTAAAAAAAATCTTAGATATATGATAAGGGAGGTACTCAGATAAAGATGTCAAAAATATCTTTTTTTAAAGATATTTTTTAATAATTAAAATTTAACACATATAATCGATTAAATTTTGTTATTTTTATTAAAATTAGACCGAACAAACCAGTTCAGCCGAAAAACTAGTAAATTAAATTTTAAACCGGTCTAAATTAATATTTTTTTATAAAAAATTACTACAATATCCCTATTATAAAAATATCTAAAATACTCCTAATATATATATTAATTTTCAAAACTCTAAATCCTAACCTTATAACGATAGAGAAGTAAAGGGCTAGAATTTAAGATTCTCAAAATTAATATATAATAGAAATATTTTAGTCATTTTTTATAATAAAGATATTGAAGTAATTTTTTATAAAAAAATAATATTAATTTAGATCAACTCAAGATTTGATTCACTATTTTTTCAGTCAAGTTAATTTGTCTGATCTGATTTTGACTAAAATAACACAATTTAATCGATTATATATGTTAAATTTTAATTATTAAAAAAATATTTAAAAAAAAAACGTTTTAAATGTCTTTATCTGAGTGACTCCCATATGATAAATATGATCTTTTCATCCTTGCATAATAATACCTGTTATGTCTTTTATATGAAATATCTTGAAAGGTCTCAATTTGTTGAGTTAAGTTTAATTTTGGGTATATAAATATAATACAAATATTTATTGAATTAAAAGTCTAAATTTAGTTTAATGTGTGTTAGTGGTGCAAATCTAATATTTTATCTCTCATCCCAAATTTATGTTGCTTCAGCAAAGTTCTAATACACCAAATCAAGGTTTTAGCTCAATACATTTAATGAGCAACTATCAGAACCTAGATGCCAAGAGAAAAGATTTCGAAAATTCATAGTTGAAATAAAAAAGTAAAATAAAGTGAGACATTTGATATTATTATGGAGAATGAGAAACGGCTGGAATACTAAGACTCTAAAAAAGACAGCCACATTATACAAAGAACATCAGAGGAATAAAATTCAGAAATTGATAAAAAAAATATATAACATGCAAGAACAGCAGAGATAGTAGAGCAATTTCAAAGAGAACAGAGGTAGTGAAACAATTTTAAAGAGAGCAGAAGTGGTAGAGCAACTCCAAAAACAGCAGAGATAGTGAAAAAAATGAAAAAACATTGCATGTCAAAGAAGACAGCTACAAAAGACAGAATCAACAAGAAAATTAAAAAGGCAGTAATGAAATTTGCACAACAAGCTTCATACTATAAGGTTGTTTTCACAACATCAATTAAAGGCAAAGAAAAGAGTGATATTTGAGCATCATGTCATATACATTTGAGCTGAAATGTTTTTCTTTAACTTTGTACTTCATTTAAAATTTCAGTGTTATGGCTATCTAACGTTCATCTTTCTATAATTGAGAAAAAAAAAGGCATATCATGGTGAGGAGAAAATTGAAAAAACCATGAGGAAAAAAAAAGAAAAATACATTGAAAAAGCAAAATAAAGTTTCTTTGTATTTGTTATTTGATGAAATAGGATTAGATTCCCTTACTAAGTTGGGATAGTATTTGGTGGCTAATTGAACCAGTGAGTTTTTTTTTTGTTAAGTTGGAACAACACTTTGTGGTAGCTAACTAGGCTTGGGTAGAAGTTTAGAATTTGATACTAGATGAATTAGGTTGTAATTCATTGGTATGGTGTATGCAATCAATTTGATTATAATGAAAATTCCACTATGATTGTGATGGAGATTAGATGTAAGTTTCATGGCACTAAAAAATCGAATCAGAATACATGTTTGTCTTATTCTCTTTTTTTTTTATTCTGTTCTGATTTTAAAGACAAAAAACAAAAATTCTCCTACATAATCTACTTAGGGCTGGCAATGGGTAGGGTAGGGTAGGGTTTGGACCCTACCCTAACCCTACCCGCGGGTTGAAAATTCTATTAAAACTCTACCCTACCCTACCCGCGGGTTGAGAATCTCTCAACCCTAACCCTACCCGCACCCTAAAGTTCTAAACCCTACCCTACCCTACCCTACCCGCAGATATATCAATTTTTTTCAAAATAAATATAAAATTCAATCATTTCAAATTTTATACATATTAATAACATAAAAAATAACAAACTAATACTCTAAATTACTAAATTGACTAACTAGTTTAGTGGTTGTTCACTTATTGTAAGTCATTATATAAGAGAGGTTGTAGGTTCAACTCTCATTTCTTTCACTATATACTTAATTTTCATAAAATATGTGTTATATATTTGAGGTGCGGGTAGGGTAGGGTAGGGTACACCCTAAACCCGTACCCTACCCTACCCGCAGGCATACCCGGACCATACCCTACCCTACCCGCAGCGGGTAGGGTAGCCTACCCTACCCGAACGGGTTGGACCGGGTTGGGTACCCGCGGGTAGGGTATGAATTGCCAGCCCTAAATCTACTTCTGCGAAAAATTGCTAAAAGAACTTATTTTTTGAAATCAACTTGATTCAATCCCTTATCAAATTTTAGTATTATCATTATAATCTAATTGGAGGATTTTGACTATATGCAAATTAGGATGTATGAACAAGACTCAAGAAAAGACACAAAATTTATTGATTCAAAATAAAGAATTAGATCACATAAAATTTATAGCCGAAATAGAAATCCTACAAGTTTCAACATTCGCATCTAGAGACGTCGAAATAATGAATCTATTACTAGTGCATAAAATAATACAAAATGACAAAAATAACAAAAATGATAAAGAATTTGAGGATCATAGAGAAATTGACACATTTTGAGCTCACACTTCTAATTAGTGTGACTAAAAGTAATTTGTTAAAGTATTTTAACTTTAACATTTAATTTATTTGTTACAATTTTTTTTGTATATGTATTGTGTATAAAAATATTTTGATAAAAATATGATTTATTTATTTGGCTATATTTTAAATAAAAATAATAATTTTATAATATATTAAAATCTAACTATATAATTTATCATCTTAAAAATAAAAATAAAAATTTTTATGTAAAAACAACTATAAAATCTTTATTGAGGTATCCACATGATGTATATAAACACAATAGAGTCAGTTAGATTACATAAGTCCACCGATCCTTCTACACCACAGTATCAATCTCTTCCTCTTCATTCTTATTCACACTCTCCTTTTCAGTCTCAGTCACATTCTTAGCTTAAAACAACCTCATATATAGGTGATCCCAACAACAGTTGAAGATGTTGTGGCCTCTACTAGCAAGGGTTTGGTAGAGTTGATCATAGATGATAATGATGACTAAAGTGATATAATTTAATTTATATGTTATAACTTAGACTTATATATATATATAGGTGAATGCTATTTTATCCTCTCTAAGGTAACATGTAAGTTACTCTCTCTAATGTGTCACATTTTAATTGGGTGTTTATTTTAACTTGAGTTACCTTTTGTACTCTTTTGTCGTCGTTGTGCCTCCCAAGCATCACCGTCTTATTGGTGTTTCGTTTTCTCTTTCTAAATCATTCTTTATTCCAACTCTTTCTAATTGCATTTACTCATCCCCACTCCTTCGTCGTCATCATTACGCCTCCTAAGCATCATCGTCTCGTTGGGTGTCTTATTTTCTCTTCCCAAATCATTTTTCTAGAAAAGGTACTCCAACTCTCTCTAATTCCGTTTACTCCTCCCTATTGTATTCCTTCATCGTCGTCATTACGCCTCCCAAACATCACCGTCTCATTGGGTGTCTTGTTTTCTCTTCCCTTCCTAAATCATTCTTCGAGAAAAGGTACTCCAACTCTCTCTTATTGCGTTTACTCTTCCCCACTCCTTTGTCGTTGTCGTTGTGCCTCCTAAATATCACCGTCTTCCAAGATATTATTAACTCTCATGAGATTAAAGTAACTCAGGTTAAGATAAACACTCAATTAAAATATGATACATTAAAAAGGATAACTTACATGTTACTTTAGAGAGGGTAGCATAACATTCACTATATATATAAAACAGTTGGTATCCTCTTTTGGCAAAATTACGAAGAGGATTTTGAGGTCTTTAAAAATCACTATCAATGGTTCATTCCGTGGTTTAACATGGATTTTGATCATGTCTAAGATTTTTGGTGATTTGAGACCTATTTAAGACAATAAAGTAGTATTTATTTATACCATAATGTTAGTGAGATTAAAAAATTAGGAAGAACTTGTTTTATTTAATTTTTATTAATTATTATAGTAATTAATAAATATTAAATAATGCGAGTTTTAGTTGTTTTTTATTAGTTATTTTTTATTATTAAATATTTTCGTTATTTATAACTTCATAATAATTTTAAAATTTTTATAAAGTAACTATCATGTTTTTTATTGTTATTGTATGTTGTAACAATATTTTAAGTTTTGTCGTAGTAAAGAGTAGATGTTGTAAAATTCTTGGTAGGTAGGGGCAGCAAAACACCTCTGCCAGATGTTTGTAGATATCCGCAACAAAAGTGCAGCTCCACAACAATATCGCCACATCAAAGAAAATGGTACATAACATATAACCAATTATAATATAAGCTAATTAAAAACCTTCTTTACTTATTCTTATTACATATATGTGGTTTTTAAATATAAAATTAGTGTATGTTCTCATGTTTTACACGGGATAATAAATAAAATTATATAAATTTTTATTAAAATTTAAATAAAAAATATATATAGTAATTATTATTATAAATATTTTATAATTTAAAAATATTAATAATAATTCATATTTATTTTAATCAATTTAGATTAGTTGAATGGTCATTTTATTTGTCTGCTTAAGTAAGTATTTAGAGTTCGAATCTCACCTTGTGTGTATAACAATCTATTAGTTAGCAACAGACCCTTGATAAATAGAGCATCAATATGTGGTGGATTAGTCCTCGATTTGCCGAGTTAAGAAATCCGTAGAAAAAAATTGTATTTGTCTTTAAAATAGATTAATTTTTCATTAATAGCAATACTTATGGACTTTTATCTTTGTTAAAATTTACTTGAGACAATTTTATTTGTTGGTATCGTATTCATTCTTGAAGTCAAAAAAATATAATTAACATTGTTATTTGTTAAAACTTCACATGATTTTTAAATTTTTAAACTTATAAACTTATGTCATTACAAAAGTTATTAGATCGATTAATATTTTTTGATAACATGGTGTACCGAAACACCATCGTTGAGTATTAGTTAGTGTGAAGAGAAACCAATAATGACTTTTGTTATTCAATATATAATTTATTCTATTGAAAAATAAATTAATATTTCCTAAACTTGTAAATACATTTTCTTCTAATTTCTTACACTATTTTATTTGACAATATTTATCATTAAAAAAAATAGTAAATGACCATACTATCATACAATATATATAATGTACAAAGTAATTTTTATCTTAAAATTAATTCTGGCTAGTGAGATAAAGTTTAAAATATTTTTTTATTTTCTTACTCAAATTTAAATTTAAATTTACAATTGATTAACGATTCATCCTTTTTTGATTTCAATAAAAAAATAAATTGGTTAGATACAAAATATTCAGTATTTAATAATTTCAATTATTTAAATTTTAATTACCAAAAATTGGGTTAAAAATTAATTATAAACTTAATAATCGATAATATATATATATATATATATATATATATATTTAGTACATAAATAATAATATCCAATGTATTAATTATTTATTTTTAATTTATCTAATGTATTAATTATTTATTTTTTTGACATAATTAATATATAATCTATTGAGGATTGATTTATTATCCAAAATATTTTTCATAAACTTTGTAATAAGTGAAATAGTGATCTTATTTTTTATTATTATTTAAAAAATTATTCATAATTTTTTAATTATGTAATTAACTTAATTAATAACTTTTATTATTACTTTTATACTAAAAAATATCAATTTATACTATTTACATATTTTTTCACTACTAATAAATAAATAAGTATTTGCACTATTATATTTATTGTCCTAGATAATAAGTTTCTTATTTTGTATGTTAAATAATATTTTGTATGTTAAATTTATTAAATATTAAGATGAAAAAATTGTTCAATAAATTATATAAATAATCATTACAGAAAAGAAAAAAAATTATACATCATATATAATAATCCTTGATATATATAGTGTCATATATATATCAAGATTATCTATTTTAATTATGTGAGTGATTATTGTTATTTTTACTTTTTTGTTATATTAAAAAAATATTTAAAACTAAAAAAGAGATAATTAATTTTTTAATTTGAATTAAAAAATATCTTGTAAATATATCCAACTTTTACATATACTAAGTGTTATAATATTAAATAGTATAGTATTTGTTATAACAATGACTCAAAATATTAATTTAAGATATATTTGGACCTAGTAAAATCTCAACGCAAGCAAGATCAACTAAAATCTATTGTTAGGGTCCCAAATCCGATTTATGTTCATTACCTTAAAGGCCCAATGCAGATGAAGTCCACGCGTCCCCTCTTAAATCGACTCAGATTGAATTTCCATTGATAGTTAGATATGGTAATGAGTACTCAGGGGAGCGTGATAAGTCCCCTTCTCATCCTTCACTTCTATTTAAAAAAAAAATTCTCCCGATCCTTCTCCGTGATTGCAAGTTTCTGTTTAATTACCCCTTAGGGTACGCAGATCTCCTCGGATATCTATGAATATTCTTTGAAAATTTTTGAAAAAAAATTAACACAAAAAGACATAATATAATAATCATAAAATAATCAATTCAATATAATTCAACATAATTTATAATATATTCATTATGAAAAATAACATTTCAAAAGGAAAAAATATAAAAATATACATAATAACATAACATGACATTTTTGGGATGATACTGAGCGACGTAGTGACGGACTTGAGAGGCAGATAAAGTGAGTTAGAGAGAGAGGATCGAGGTTGAGAATGAGTGTGGAAGAAGAAGGAAGAATTCGAATTGGAGGCACACATTAGGGTTACTAAATTCAAGAAATGGATTTATGTATATATAAATTATGATAAATTAATAATTTTATATTTACGTATATTTAATAGGTTCCATGGGGTGGGTATTTATGTCCGTATCCCATTAGGGGTGACAAACGGGAAAGCCCGCCCTATCTCGCCAAAAGCCCGCCATCTGGTGAGCTGGTCCGCCCCACCTCGTTTAGTAAGGCGATCCTAAATTTCTCCCTTGTCCTGCCTAATAGTAGGCTGGTGGGTTGGCGAGCTCTTCTTGTTTTTATAAACCATTAAATATTAAATAATTTATAATTTCACAACAATTTCAATAAATTTATAATTTTAAAAACATAAAAAAATTATAATTTTTAAATTCACAGACATTAAGGTCTTTATAATTATAAATATGTAATAAACATAATTATAAACCAAATTTTTTGAAACAAAATAGTAAAACCAACATTGTCCAAAACAAAATAAATATTATCCAAAATATATAATTAAACATCTTCAAGTTTATAATCAATCAAACATAAAACATAATCCAAAATATAACTTAGAACATCTTCAATTATCATCTTCATCTTTTTGTAGATCAATAACATCATAGAAATTTAATTTGTAAAAAAAAAAATGACCCTGACAAAATAAAAACTTGGCCCAGCAGGGAAGTCTGTCCGGCCCCGCCCCCATCCACCAAAGCCCATAGATTAGGCGGTGCAGGGTAGGCGGGCTTTTTAAGTTTGGCGGTCTCAAATTTTCAGCCCAACCCATCTTTTTTGGCCAGTTATGTGGGCCAGCCATCGCGGGTTTCGACCTATTTGCCACCCTTAGTCCCCATCCATTTTCGTGTGGCAGGTCGTGAGGATTTCACGAGTCCCCATCTATCCCCAAAACGCGAGTAATTCCTGTAAATACCTGTTTCGGCTGATTTTGTGATAATCTCTATTGCTAACATTCATTGGTTCGTGACGTGAAGCTATTCTAGCCACTTAATAAATTCTCAGATAATCAAAATTTAGGTTATATAATTTTTATAAAGTCACATGTATCCTTATTATAACAATATTAATAGAAGATAAATAGATAAACACTAAACTATTGTTTGGATATAAGATGGAAAATAAGAAGAAAGAAAATAAGAGGAAAGAAAAGTATATTTTTGTGTGTTGTTTAGATGAAAAAAAATGAATGAAAAGAAAATAAAAAAAAAATTTCTTTTACTTGGATGGAAAGAAAAGTAAGAAGAGAAAAAATTATAATAGAGTAAAATTATATTAATGTTTTTATATATTATATATAAATTATAATTCAAATGCTATCTCTATATTTTTACCCATGTTTATACTTCTGCATTAGTTTTTTTTTTTTTTTGCAATTTTGAAGAGAAAAATTTTACATGAGCTCCACATACACTTTTATGTTTTCCATTCAATTTCTTTATTGATCCAAACAGTAAAAAATTGATTTTTTCATCCATTTTTTTTCTAGCATTTTATTTTTCTACAAATTCTTCTAATCCAAACAATGCATAAATAAGTCAGATTTTTCATATATATAATAATAACTAATATCACATATTAGGATTTACGTTGATAAATCAAAGCCACCCCAAAATTATCTGAATTCCCCAAACCCAAGAACATTACCTAGTTGTCTCTATTTACATTTCTATATAAATCGAATTTAATGAATTCGAATTAGGGTAATCAGTAGTAAATCGAATCTATAGAATTCGAATTACTTGACATTGTGATTCGAAAGTAAATTGAATTCAAAGAATTCGAATTATGTCATCTCCTACTAAATCGAATCTATAAATTTCAATTTATAGGGTCCATGCTAAATTGAAGCAATAAGGTTCCATTTATACTCATTTAGTAGCAATCCATCTTATTGTAAATCAAATCTCCTTCATTCGATTTAGTAGCATAGATAGCATCCAAGTAATTCGAATCTTATAGATTCGATTCACTATGAAAACACATAATTCGAACTCCATAAATTTGATTTACATAGATATATAAATTGAGACATACACGTCGTAGCCTTTTTTACTTTGGGGGATATACGTAAAATTGGCTTGCAAATTATTTATAAAGGTGATTTACCCCATATATTATAACTTGTAAAATCATAATATTTTGAGAAGTGATATATAGACAACTTAAATGTTGATAAGTTTAAAAAATTTTAGAAAAAAATAAAAATATAAAAAAAATATATTTTGATCCATAAAGATTTTTAAAAAAAAAAAAATTTGTCCATAGTCTATGATCAATAAATTTAAAATTATATATATGTTATTTATTTTATATATTTCTTTTTATTTCATAGAGACTTATAATTTTGTTATCGACGATGTTAATGGTTATCGAGAGATTTTTACCTTTAAATAAATTATAGAAAAATTAAAAACAAAATTAGTTGCTATTTTTCTGACAATTCATTTAGTTTTTAGTTTAAATTAAAATTAAATTTTATATTCAATTTATATTTATTTATTTATCCTAATAATTGTATATAATAGATAATATATTTAAGCATGTTTTGAAAGAAACTATCAAATTTTATATAATTAAAAGTTAACTATGAAATTGAAACTAAGATGAAGTGAAATACAATAAACATATGAAGAGTGAAAGTAAAATAAATAATTAAAAAAAGTAAAAAAGACAAAAAAATAATACATGTAGTTGATAAAAATACACTGCAAAAAAAATTAAAATAATCAATGAATATAAAAGATAAAAGATAAAAATTAAGATATATTTTGTTGAAAAATTCAAAAAAAAATTGTGAAAAAGAATCTATTAATAAAGTTTTATGAAAATATTATAAAAAATTTAAAATATTAATAAATAAAATAGTAACTCTTTTAAGAATTATTAATCAAAATACATAAAAGTACATTCTGATTCCTAGATATAGAAAATAATAAGAGAATAATTGAAATTAAATTCATTTATTTTATTATTGATTAAATAATTTAATGTTTATTTAATTTTGGTCAAATCAGATAATATAATTGAAACATATTAAAACTCTAAAGGTAAATTTAAAACTAAATGTTAAGGATAAAATTAAAATAAAATTGCATTTGCTATCTTGTAATTTTTTTTAATAAAAATCTCATTTATACATCTTTAAAATGTATCACTTTAATACAATGATATTTTTATTAAAAGTAAAAATTATAAGAAATATCTCGTATATTCGTTAATAAATTATATACAAATATTTTTTGAAGCATATCACTTTTATTATATAAAAATAACTTAAATACCTTTTAATGTGATTATGATAATTCATTAAGTATTATGTTTTTTTTTACTAATTTATATTTAATAATTTACCTCTAACTTTTAATTATAGTAAAAATGTAAGATATGATGCCAAAAAAAAGCTAAAGTGACACAAATTTTTTACTAACAAAAAATAATATTTTTTTATTTTTTAGACATGTATCTATTTTTTTAAATTATATATTTTAATTTATATAAATTAATGACAACTAAATGTAAAAAAATACTAATTAATAAAGAAATAAAATTTAAGATAAACATGTCCTGAATAAATTGAAATAAAATAAATATTTTTAATTATGATCATTAATTATAATCACATATATTTATTTCAAGATTTATACTTTAAAAATTCAGTATATTAATATTTTGTATTTTTATTACTCAATTTTAGATTATCACAAACATTATTTACTCTCCAATAATGACAATATTTTAAAAAAAATAAACATAATTAAATGATCTTAAAATTATATAATAATTTTAAAATAACAAAAAAATATACAATTACCTAAGATATAATATTTGTATAGTAACTAAAATTTAATTGCCAATATAAAATTAACATATAATATCATTTCATAATCAAATAAGTATTTAATCAAAGAATTTAATATTTATATAATAATATGACAAAATAAATTAAATTTTGAGTTTAACTATAGCAAGCGCTCAAGTTTAAATTTTCATAAACTAATTTGTTTTTGTTAAAGTGAATTTCGCAATAAAAAAATTCATATATGAAAGTAAAAAATAATTTAATTATAAATACAAAATTAAAAAAATTATTCTTAAAAGTTGAATATGTAAATAAAAAATAAATTATAACTTACAAAAATTATCTCTAGAATTTATTACAATAAATAATAAAATTATAAAAGTTATGTATCTATATAAATTAAATTATATTAAATTATAAGATATCTAGGTATTTAATCAACCTAATTAATTAGTTTGTAAATGATTTGATTTAATAATTAAAAAAATTTAATAACCTTTTTTAGAAATATGCTAATCTAAATAATATAGATTGAAGATAAGAAAAATATAACTAAATTATATAATACAACATAATACTCCTAAAAATTTGTCTTATAGCAGATTTAATATCAAGATATTTATCATCATCTGTAGTATAATCTAATTTCACAATTATTTAAACACTGTTTTTATGAAAAAAATTGTATTATTTATTTTGGAAAAAAAATTACTCACTATTATAATTTAAATAGAATATAAAATAGATATTAAACCAATTTCTTTTAATAATTACTCAGTCACAAATATCCATCAAGAACATGAGATTTAAGAGCATATAAAGTAAATATAATACCTACAACTTTTACACTACTACAATAAGATGATTATCATAAGTCTTTTTAGCATAAATTAAACAGAATAACATATAATAATAAAGAAACAATCAAACCCAAAAAAATTATAGAACACCTATCATACACTACGACTGTTAGTATTGAGGAAGCTTTAACCATTTATTCTTTTATTAGCTATCTTTTTATCTACTCTGCACTTCATCTACAAATATGTTAAGGACTAAACCTATTCTTCAAACTTTCAAAATTCTATATATTCTTGTCAAAACACAATATTATTATGCCTTTTTTCTTTATTGAAACCATTGAATGGAAGAGCTTTAGTAAAAAGATGAGGTTCTCTTATAATATGTATGACTTTTTATGATAATAAAATAAAAATGAAAAGCATGAAATAATATTGTGTATATTTAAGTTAATTTTAATCTTTTTTTAATAACCAGATTTATCGTAACATAACTGATAAACAATGACAGTTAATACGGATTGGATATGTTTTGAATATACTATACATTTTATGGCTTTGTACGAAACAATATTAGTTTTAATTTATATATTTATTATTGGATATTAAAAATAAAAAAGCATTTCTGCATCTGTATTGTTAGCATTTTTCAAACCTTTCTCAACTCTGACCGTGATTAGGCCTAAAAGATCACCTACCTCGTTGGAAATAAATGTAATCCAATCAATTTTCATCTGATAGTGCTATACATTCACATAATCATAGGAGAATTAACTTTAGCGAGATAACAATATGGTATTTAGTTACCACATGAGTATTTTTATATATAGAATTATCAATCAATTATGTATGGTTTCTGATGAAAATAATATATTCAACATACATGGGTATTGTTTGTTAGGTAAAAGATAACAAATTGACAAAGAAAATTATTTACAACGGGTATATTCATTTTAAAAAATATTTTTCTATATAATACTATAAAAAATATCATGATCACTCTGAATTACTACAGGTTCAACTTCATCGACAATGGTAGAATGTCTAAATTGAGACATTTTTAGATTATAATATTTGTCAAACAAATAATTAATGAAACACTCATCCATACCTTCTCATTTTGAATACATTTATACATAAAAAAGAGTTAAAATAGCAAAAGCGATAAAAATAATGATTTTTATAATTTTGTGTGGCTATCTATATATAGAAGACCAGAAGACCATGATTATGTAACAAAATTAATTTTATTTATTGCATTCAATTTGAATAAGTAAAAAATCATCTTATTTTAGATAATAAAATAGATAATAAACAGAATATATATGAATATGATATGTGACATATTTTAATTATAAAATTGATATTATATAATAGATTTTTTCTGAATCCTTATTACTTGTTCGTTGCTAATTTTTACATAATTACGTAATAATTTCCGCCTATAAAACTATTAACTACCTAATATTATGATTTAATTAATAAGAATGATGATATTAATATTTTTTTGTAAGTCTTGTTATTATTTATAATTAAGAAATAGCCATAAATAAATTTATTTTCTTAATGAATGTTAATTTTGTTGTCAAATTCTATATTATCTTTAAAATTTTAGCGTAATTGAATATAATTTCTACATTTTGAAATGAATTTACTTGAAAAATTAACATATAAATTACATTATTATTACAAAATTATTTTTTTAACATAATTAGTGGTACTTATTTGAACCATTAAATTTAGCTTCTAATGATATTAAAGTCAATCTATTTTATTATCTTATGTCTTTAAAGAATTTACACGGCTGATGCCACTAAGATGCTTCTCTGCTTTTTCATGAATGATACATTTTTTGGAACAGCTTTTCATTTATCTTAAAATCCCTCTATAAATGATATTTCCATATAAACTAAATGGATTCATGCAAATTTTCAACAAAGAATAACAAATTCTATGGACTGCTCATATTTTTCAAATATAAGAACTTGATTTTACCTGCTCCCTTTACACATTAGTCCGAGTCCAATAGGATGTTCCCTTATATATATTTTTTTGTGACCATGGAAATTTAATGATTTCCAAAAAACAAATGGTGGAGAATTCGACCAATCTTTAACCACTAATACATGTTTACTTTTATTCTTGCAAATGCATAAATTCAAGAATTTGACCATTATCATGCATCTCATCAAGAAGGTTATGCAAAACCTATTATTTGCACATTGGAAAGCTTTTGTAGCATTTTTTACCAGAAAAGAAAGTTTGGTATTCATATAAATTAAATCATATGAAATTTGTTTATTTTATTGAACAATAAATTTTTACAAAAATGTAGTCTCACGACCTCTTTTAACATTTTTACAAACAATATTCATACCATTATTAACTCGCTCTATCATTCTTTTTTAGGCATAACATTAGAAAAAAATATAATTGGTTTTCATTCTAAAAAATAAATTCATAACAGGTCAACTGACATAGAAATATAATAATTAAAAAAAAATTTATTACAATGAGTATATTCATTTTAATAAATATTCTTTTATCTAATATTATAAAAAAATACATTGGCCACTTTGAAATGTTACTGGTCAACTTCCATCCACAGTAGTAGAATGTCTAAATTGAGATATATTCATTAAACAAATAATCAATAAAACCCTCATCCGTACTTTATCATTTTGGGTACATTTATACATAAAAGAAATTATAGGTAAAGAAAAAAAAAGAAGAAAAGAAGAGTTGAAATAGTAAGAGCATACAAATCACGATTCTTATGATTTTGTGTGGCCATCTATATATAGTAGACTAGACAACTATGATTATCTAACAAAATTAATTTGTATTTATTGTATTCAATTTGAATAAGTAAGAAATTATTTTATTTTAATTTAGTCCTTAATTCACATTATTTGAATTTAGTTCAATATATATGATTTGATTTGATTTGATTTAATTATTAGTTGAAAATATCTTAATTGCCTATCTTATGTTAGGTACCAGACAAATGACACAACAAAATATAGAGATGAAAAATTAGAAATTTGTATAAAATATGGAAACAATTGAATAACTTTCTTTGAGAATTACAACTTCTCTCTATCACAAGGAAACTACAATAACACTCTCTCTTGACAAAAGGAGAACACACTTCTCTCTCTATATATAGAAGAAAACTACTCAAAGAAATATTATGTTATTCTCTTTGGATGACTTGATTGAAATGAATTAAAGAAAAACTCAATTTATAGGTGAGTCTCTTCAATATGAACCATCCGTCAATTAGAGGTATATAATTCTTCTCTTTTTCAACCACTAAAATTCTAAGGTTATAAACTAAGATTGTTTATTACCTCTCATTTTATTTAGTTATTATTTATTTATATATTTTCTAAAATTAGCTTTACTAATTTTCACAATCTCCCACTTAAAGCTAATTTTGATAAATTTTCAAAATTCATGTTGCTCATGTATTCCATAGGCCGTATGAGGATCTACACCATTCAAAATTTTCTGTGTTGATTGGTTTTGTCATGGCATCTGCTAGGTTATCTTTAGTGTGAATCTTCTGCATATCAACACTTCCTTCTTCTACTACTTCCCGAACAAAGTGATATTGTACTCCAATGTGTTTTGTTCTTGAATGAAAGGCAGGATTTCTTGCAATGTGCAAGGCACTCTGACTATCACAATACACAGAAATCTTCTGTTGTTTGTGCCCGAGTTCTTCTATCAACTTTTGGATCCAAATAGCTTCCTTGCATGCTTGTGTAGCTGCCATATATTCAGTTTCTGTAGTAGATAAAGCTACAACAGTCTGTAATTTAGATAGCCAGCTCACAGCTCCTCCTGCAAGTGTAAACACATAGCCTGTAGTAGATTTTCGTTTATCAAGATCACCTGCAAAGTCTGAGTCGACATATCCATTAACAATGAATTCTGATCCTCCAAAACATAATGCAACATTTGAGGTTCCTTTGATGTATCTCAAGATCCTCTTAACAACATTCCAATGCTCTTTACCCGGATCTGCCATAAATCGACTTACCACCGCAACTGCTTGAGCAATATCTGGCCTTGTATAGATCATGGCATACATAAGGCTTCCCACCGCTGATGCATATGGTACTCGAGACATTTCCATCCTCTCTGCTTCACTACTAGGGCACATACTTGAGGATAATTTGAAATTCATAGGAAGTGGGGTTGAAATTGGCTTACATTCTTGCATATTGAAGCGTTGCAAGATTTTCTTCAAATAATTCTTTTGCGATAGCCAAATCTTCCTATCTTTTTTGTCTCGGTGAATTTGCATCCCTAAAATCTTGTTTGCTGGTCCCAAGTCTTTCATATCAAACTCCCTAGCCAACTGTGCCTTCAATTCTTGGATTTGATCTTTGTTGGGACCTACTACCAACATGTCATCCACATACAACAGTAGAATAATGAAATCATTATCACCAGACCTCTTGTAATAAGTACAATGATCTGAACAAAGTCTATTGTATCCAAGGCTAATAATGAAAGAATCAAATCTCTTATACCAACACCTTGGCGCCTGCTTTAGACCGTACAGAGATTTAGTTAACCTGCAAACCAAGTTTTCTTTTCCTTGTTCTTCAAAACCTTCTGGTTGGAGCATATATATCTCTTCTTCAAGTTCTCCATGAAGAAAAGCAGTCTTTACATCTAATTGCTCTAGATGTAAATCAAATGCAGCACACATAGCCAAAACTACTCTAATAGTAGTTAGTCTCACCACCGGAGAAAATATTTCATTGAAGTCAATACCTTCTTTCTGAGCATATCCCTTGACAACCAATCTTGCATGATATCGTTCCACCTGATCATTACTATCTCGTTTGATCTTGTAAACCCATTTGTTACCAATGGCTTTCCGACCTGCTGGAAGTTCAACAAGTTTCCAGGTATGTTTCCTATGTAATGCCTCAATTTCTTCTTGCATTGCTGTCATCCACATAGAAGCGTCTGGATTGCGCATAGCCTCCATAAAAGTTGTTGGCTCTCCATCTTCTGTCAAAAGACAATATGCATCATGGTTTGTCAAAACATAATTTGAGCGCCATGATGGTGTTCTTCTTTGTCGAGTGGATCGACGAACTTCTATGTCATTAGCCTCTGCTTCTTGTTCTTCGTGCTGTAGTTCTGCTTCAGAAAGATCACCTTCTCTGCATTTTTCATCTATTTGAATAGTGGTTATCTCTTTAATAGTGCTGTCATTTTCTTGTTCTTTTTGCAAATCATCTTCTGCAAATATCACATCTCTACTGACAACTACCTTGCGGGCAATGGGATCCCACAGGCGATACCCCTTAACACCGTCAGCATAACCCAAGAATATACATTTTCTAGACTTTGGGTCTAGCTTTGTTCTTTCTTGGGAATTGTACATCACGTACACAAGACAACCAAATATATGTAAAGAAGAATAAATGGCTTATCTTGCCACATCTCCATTGGTGTCTTTATCCCAATTGCAGTTGATGGTGACCGATTTATCACATAACAGGCGGTTTTAACAGCTTCTGCCCAAAAAGACTTGGCTAAACCTGCAGTTTACAACATAGCTCGTGCTCTTTCTAGGAGAGTCCTATTCATTCGCTCTGCTACATCATTTTGCTGAGGCGTATATGCAACTGTGAATTGTCGTTGAATACCTGCTTGCTTGCAAAATGTTAGAAAATTACCATCAACATATTCTCCTCCATTATCTGTCCTTAAACACTTGATCTTCTTTCCAGATTCAAGTTCTAACTTTGTTTTGAACTCTTTGAACATCGCAAACACGTCTGACTTTCTTGATCGGGTACACCCATAGCCTCCTAGAGTAATCATCAATAAATGATACAAGATATTTTGCTCCTCCTAGGGACATCTCCGGCGATTCCCACACATCAGAATGAATCAACTCCAATATGTGCTTGCTCCGAGCAGTTGATCTACCAAACGTAAATCTATGTTGTTTGCTTGTAACGCAGTGCTTACAAAATAGTAAGTTTACCGATTTGAGCCCGGGAATGAGATTACGTTCTACAAGAATCTTCAAGCCTCGTTCTGACATGTGGCCTAGTTTGCAATGCCATATCATTGTCATTTCTTCTTGGCTTGTTGAAGCAACTGATGCCTCTGCCTCTTGCAAAGTATCTCCCATAAGCATGTATAGATTTGCTGCAATCTTTTCTGCTTTTATTACCACAAGAGCTCCTTTAACAACTTTTAAGATCCCACCTTCAATATGGGTCTTACAACCAAGTTCATCCAATTGCCCAATCGACAACAAATTCTTCTTCAAGCCTTTCACGTGTCTTACCCCTTGAAGTGAACGAATAGAATCATCAAACATTTTTATTTTGACAGTACCCATTCCAACAATTTCTAAGGCATGATCGTTTCCCAAAAACACAGATCCTTCTAAGACAGGTTCATATGTACAAAACCAATCACGATGAGGAGTCATGTGCCATGTTGCTCCTGAATCAACAATCCAAACATCAGTGAGCTGTTTACTGCCTTTAGAACCAATTGTTGCTTCGCCATACAAGATTTCTCCATCATCAGAGATACTTGCAACACATCCTTGAGAACTTGATCCTTCTGGAACCTTCTCTATACTCTTCTTATTCCAACAATCTTTCTTG
This sequence comes from Arachis ipaensis, assembly GCF_059453495.1. Classification (NCBI taxonomy): domain Eukaryota; kingdom Viridiplantae; phylum Streptophyta; class Magnoliopsida; order Fabales; family Fabaceae; genus Arachis; species Arachis ipaensis. The sequence goes on from NC_142443.1 coordinate 21,563,071, forward strand.
AAGTGCCCTCTCTTACCACAATTGTAGCATTTGACCTGCTTCTTACTTTGTGACTTTGGTCTACTTTGACTCCCACTGAAACCACGCTCCATTGATCTCCCTCTTGTCATCAACAAAGCCTCTGCTTGTTTTGAGCTTTCTAATCTATCTTCCTTATTCTTGCGCCTAGATTCTTCTTCAAGAACCGCAGCAGCCATGTCATCAAAAGAAAGATAATCAGTCAAAACATTATTAGTTAAGTTAATGATAAGCTGATCATATGAATCTGGTAGGCTTTGAAGTAAGAGCTCTGCACGTTCGTTTTCCGCTATGGTATATTCCAACGATGAGAATTGGGAAAATAGCGTATTTAGATTGTTGATGTGATCCGTTGCCGATGTGGATTCACTCATTCGAAGAGTATAAAGTCTTCTCTTCAAGAATATCTTGTTGTGAAGTGACTTGACTTCATATAATTTGGTGAGAGCATCCCAAATTTCCTTTGCTGTCTTTTTCTCTGCTACACTTGATAAAACTGAATCAGCTAGTGCCAAGTGTAAGTTTGCAACAGCATTGTTGTCCATCTCCTTTCATTTTTCATCTGTAATTCCAGTGGGTCTACCTTCAATTGCTGTCACGCAATTGTCTTTTCTCATAATGGCTTTTATCTTCAATTTTCATATGGAAAAATTACTCCCACTGAATTTCGAAATTTCATACTTTGCTGCCATTTTTTTTAGACGATAACTCGCAACGGAAAAAAAAATATATTAATCAGCAACCTTTGGCTCTGATACCACTGTTAGGTACCAGACAAATGACACAACAAAATATAGAGATGAAAAATTAGAAATTTGTATAAAATATGGAAACAATTGAATAACTTTCTTTGAGAATTACAACTTCTCTCTATCACAAGGAAACTACAATAACACTCTCTCTTGACAAAAGGAGAACACACTTCTCTCTCTATATATAGAAGAAAACTACTCAAAGAAATATTATGTTATTCTCTTTGGATGACTTGATTGAAATGAATTAAAGAAAAACTCAATTTATAGGTGAGTCTCTTCAATATGAACCATCCGTCAATTAGAGGTATATAATTCTTCTCTTTTTCAACCACTAAAATTCTAAGGTTATAAACTAAGATTGTTTATTACCTCTCATTTTATTTAGTTATTATTTATTTATATATTTTCTAAAATTAGCTTTACTAATTTTCACATCTTATTCATAAATTTATTATTTTAATGACTAATAAATTAATCAAATTAACTAATTAGTACACACAATAAATTTAGTTTAATAAATTAAAAAAAATAAATTAAAAATACTAACAAATAAAATATTAAAATAAATAAATTAGAAAATACTACCAAATCAAATTGATATAAATTATAATAAATTATATGATATTTAAATATCTAATTAAATCAATTAGTTGATATAGTTAGTTTATCGTAATAACTTGTATTTAATGAGTTAAAAGAAATAAATTAAAAAATACTCTCAGAAACATATCACGTCAGCTTCATTATTAAATGATAAAAATCCGATTTTTATATAATAGAATAGATAACATGTTGATATGTCATCAGAGCAAGTCGAGTCGCCCACCTACTAGAATTGGGCTTTTCAAGTAGGTTCCCACAAGGAAGGACAACCATACGTGACATAGGTTGATCGATTCTCCCATATAAATTTAATTTTTCATATTTTTCAAGCTAGATATTATTAATATATAATTACCTATTTAATGCTTTTATGTTTTTTACTCTTTGTAGGACACTATACACCTATTCCCACATTTAAATGAATATAGGTGACTAATTTGAAAAGTATGATCAACAAGCTGTACACGTTTGTGCAATCCATGTTAATATAAAATGACTTTTCTAGCAATACAAAAATACCCTTTACTCCTCCCTTAATGGTTGGCAATGGTAATAAACGCATGTCTCGAGGTGACGATCTGCTATCACTTAGATAACCCTCTGCCCACGAGTACAATGTTGAAGCTGATGATGATGACAAAGTTGTCGACAAAGACTACATGTGAGCGATATTTTATTATATTATTGGCATTTCATATTTCTATTGAATTTATGCAAATTTTAAGTTGTTAGTAATTAATTAATGTAATAAATTTTTAAATTTATCATTTATTTTATTATGATCAATATATAGTAGGTGTTTCACTTGATTATTGGTAACCTCGACAGGGTGTCGAATCAAGTTTGTATCAAAATCTTAATTTGGAGAGTAGATACAATTCCTCTGAAAAATAGTTGGCTCGACTTGTAACACTCTAACTATCAAAATGTCACGCTTCCAGCTGCACCACTTTGATAACTCGGGTATTACGACAACTCTTATAATATTTAATACTAAAATATGTGTCTGTTTAAAACTTAAATCGTATTACCGCTCATGAGACTTTTTAATAGATAACATACATCCATACAAATATCAGTACTTATAAAGGATACCTATATATATACATATTAATAATTTTACCAGCATTACCTAATACAATTCCTATCCCTCTTACAGAATGTATAAAGATAAAGGCGAGGAAAAACATAATATCTAAAACAATACAATACATCATATAAACGGAAAACAGAATAAACTCTTCGTGACTTCCTCGTCCATATCCTGATTAAAAGGAAACACCTATAAGGGAGTGAGAACATCATCCTCGAAAGGGTTCTCACTATAGAGTTGCAGAATTACTATAATAGGATACGTGAAAATAAAACTGTTACAGTGATTAATAACCGCCTTATGAATCTTTTCAAAACCAAAGATTTAATATCAAAATTCCGAAATTCTTTCTGGAAGAGAAAACTGTTAATTCTTCAAAAATCTGAAAGCCTTTCTAAAAGTCTTTTCTAGACAGTATGAATGACCCAGCTGTTCCAAACATAGGTTCATTAAGTCTATGCTGAACAAGTTTATTTTTTCATACTTTTCTAAGCCAAAAACACAAACCAAACACGGCCTTCGGCCCATCTCATAATCAGCCACGGCCCTAGGTCCAAACTATTCAATCCACAACCAATCCATCACAATCCAACAGAGTTTCAGTCGCAAACACAAGTAGGAAAGCTCAAGCACAAACAAGCAGTTACATCGAGTAGAACAATTAACAGTTAAACACAATTAATCACATAGGCAAATTAAGTACAATATGCACACCCAAACAATCGCACATAGATGGATATGATGAATACCTGTCCTAGTGGCTGATGAGTCTCATCTGTTGGTTATAAAGCCAACCTGACAAGTCCTGGTAGCTAACCATTGGACTGTCCCTCTGTCGTGTATCCCCAACTCGAGTTATTCACAATCGTAATCATAATCACACAACACCCACACTGATGTTTATCCACGGGGGCGAGCTCATCCGGAACTTTCACAGTGTCCGGCCACACTTACGACATAGGATCAGTAGAGTATCGAGTGTCAACCTGGAGCACGTGGTGGCTAGCCACTGCTTCTACCCATAAAAACTCGTATCTCAGATAATTGGAAGGGCAACTATCACTTTATCAACTCAATAATCATCCATATTCATACTCAGCCATCCGGCTCATAATATATTCCACAATCAGCCATAATTCATTATCATATACAGCCATTCCGGCTCAATATATTCCTCAATCAGCCATAATTCATTATCATATACAGCCATTCCGGCTCATAACATAATAGCACTCGCACCATCCAACATCATAAAACTCATAAAATCATCATTCAAGCCATAAATCACTTTTTCTCAAATCACTTTACTTTGAAATCAAAAATTAATTCTTTCCAGTCTTGGCTTTAAAAGACTCAAGAGTAGGATTAAAATACTTTCGAATGCATTGATCATGAAGAGTGAAAAAACCTTTCAAAAACCATTTCATGTTTTCAAAGAAAAAGGTGCGCAACAAACACTTTGTAAAAGAATATCAAAAGTATAAATGTGGCATCCTTTAATACAATTTCATGTTGAAATAGATTAGGTAGAGTTTTAAAACAAAATAAACACCGATTTGGCTAAGAACAAAAATATTTCCCCAAATGTTTTAGATAGTTAGGTGCACAACCTAACCAAAAGTAATCATAAAACTTGAAAGAAAACCAAATGCTTGTTCAAAAATTCTCAAAGTTCATATTCAAACAAGCATGTATAAAAATTATAGCAAGGATGAAAGAGGAAGTTAAACTCTATTTAGAAAAGAAAATTCGAGGTAAAATTTTGCTTATAGGTTGGTAAAGGAAATAAGTAGTGCGTTACAAATGGACAGGTCTCTACTAAATAAGGAAGCTTTTCAAAACTTCATTTAAACTAGCGCATGCCAACTTTAAAATAACTTTGTCAAAAATTGAACAATGGTTTCAATTACAATCAAGCAACAGAAAAATTTGACTTACAATATCCTTAAAGAGGAATCAAAACGTCTTTAAAAAAATTCAAAACGAAACTCCGAGAGTATACTTGAAATCACCACCTCACAAGAACATTCAAGAAGATTAGGACGTACTAAAAGGGAATCAACTCATCAATAGCAATTCTCGAGAAAGAATCTTTGACTAAGAACTCTGGCAAAAACAATGAGAGGATAAACGATATACGAAATTGAAACAAATCAAGCTGACTCATATAAGGATCGGATGAGATTCACAAGAGAAGGGAAGCCGAGATTGATGGTACTGCTCACAAGAGGTAGAAGAATGATTAAAAACAGAATCAAGTATGACATTCATAGAGATGAAAAGCTTAAGAAAGAACAAGTCCGTTCATAAGAAGAAAGATATGAGTCCAACATTTTCAAAAGAACAACAATGGCATAAACAATGTAGTATGCTAAACCAAACTCAAAAAATAAATTAGGTGAAGTTTATCAAACGAAAATCAACCGGAATAAAAGCGAAAAATTTTTTCTTTCCAGAATTTTGAAAAATACCTAAATACATAATCAAATAAAGATATGCATTGGAACTGTAGTAAAATTATTAGAAAGTCAAATTGTATTTAAAGTAGGTGTAGTTCCGTAAACCATTAAAAGTACAGGCGAAGTATTAGAAATAGATAGTTGTTAAACTGTATAAGGAATTTTCAAAGTTTTATATAGATATGTGTATATCGAATCAACAGCAATTTTATAAAAAATTTTAAATTGGTTGTAATTACTATCAAAAAAGAGAAAAACTGAATCACAATTTCTTTAAGAATGGACTCAGAATAAGGACTAAAATGGTACAACGCATCAAGACAAGTTCAAAGCTATATCAAAGAATACATGAATCAAGAAGAAGAATTTAAACAGAGAAAGATAGATATAACAAGGATTTCAAACAAGCATATGCAATTAGGATCAAACAAGAAAGCATATGAATAGAGGAATATGGTTGAAAAATCAAACTACTCTTCAAAAGGATTAGCAAACAAGAACTTCAAGTTAGGCTATGAAAGAACAAGCCGACTCGAACAGAATTCTAGACACATAACTGAATAACCTCGAGAAATAGTTTCTAACGTTCCCAAAACCCACTAATCGCTTTACCTATTACTCGTATATCGTCTATGACAACCAATTAGTGCTTTCATATACATAATTCACTAGTTTTAAGCCGGCCAAACTTAATACCAAGAAGTATGTAATGCAAGACTAACAGCGTTAATCAATAGACCGTCATGTGCATAAAGCTCTAATTCTCGTCATTCGACAAGACTATTGCATGACAGAAACTCAGAATATGCAATTGAAGCATAGTCGGTCCATTCCTCAGGCTCTACAGGAACGACCGTTCTGATACCATAATGTAACACCCTAACTATCAAAATATTATGCTTCCGGCTGCGCCACTCTGATAACTCGGGTATTACGACGACTCTTATAATATTTAATACTAAAATATGAGCCTGTTTAAAACTTAAATCGTATTACGGCTCAATAAACTTTTTACATACATCTATACAAATATCTGTACTTACAAAGGATACCTATATAGATACATATTAATAATTTTACAAGTATTACCTAATACAATTCCTATCCCTCTAACAGAATGTATAAAGATAAAGGCGAGGGAAAACATAATATCTAAAACAATACAATACATCATATAAACGGAAAATAGAATAAACTCTTCGTGACTTCCTCGTCCATATCCTAAAAAGGAAACACCTGTAGGGGAGTGAGAACATCGTCCTTGAAAGGGTTCTCACTATAGGGTTGCAGAATTACTATAATAGGATACGTGAAAATAAAACCATTACAGTGATTAATAATCGCCTTATGAATCTTTTCAAAACCAAAGATTTAATATCAAAATTCCGAAATTATTTCTGCAAGAGAAAACTGTTAATTCTTCAAAAATTCGAAAGCCTTTCTAAAAGTCTTTCCTAGACAATATGAATGATCCAGCTGTTCCAAACATAGGTTCATTAATTCTATGCTGAACAAGTTTAGTTTTTCATACTTTTCTAAGCCAAAAACACAAACCAAACACGGCCTTCGGCCCATCTCATAATCAGTCACGGCCCTAGGCCCAAACTATTCAATCCACAACCAATCCATCACAATCCAACAGAGTTTCAGTCACAAACACAAGTAGGAAAGCTCAAGCACAAACAAGCAGTTACATCAAGTAGAACAATTAACAGTTAAACACAATTAATCACATAGGCAAACCAAGTACAATATGCACATCCAAACAATGGCACATAGATGCATATGATGAATGTCTGTCCTAGTGGCTGATGAGTCTCATCTGTTGGTTATAAAGCCAACCCGACAAGTCCTAGTAGCTAACCATTGGACTGTCCCTCTGTCGTGCATCCCCAACTCGAGTTATTCACAATCATAATCATAATCATACAACACCCACACTGGTGTTTATCCACGGAGGCGAGCTCATCCAGAACTTTCACAGTGTCCGGCCACACTTACGACATAGGGTCAGCAGAGTATTGAGTCTCAACTTGGAGCACGTGGTGGCTAGCCACTGCTTCTACCCAGAGAAACTCGTATCTCCGATAATTGGAAGTGCAACAATCACTTTATCAACTCAATAATCATCCATATTCATACTCAGCCATCCGGCTCATAATATATTCCACAATCAGCCATAATTCATTATCATATACAGCCATTTCGCCTCAACATATTCCACAATCAGCCATAATTCATTATCATATACAGCCATTCCGGCACATAACATAATAGCACTTGCACCATCCAACATCATACAACTCATAAAATCATCATTCAAGCCATAAATAAATTTTTCTCAAATCACTTTACTTTGATATCAAAAATCAATTCTTTCCAGCCTTGGCTTTAAAAAAAAAACTACATTTCTCAAATCACTTCTAGCTTATAACCATCTTTTTCAAAAGAAATTTCCTCTTTCAAAACAAGCCACATTTTCGTAACATCCTTCTAAAACTTCCAAACGATCCAGCAACCAGGCCAAATTAAAAAATCTCTTATGAAAGATTCAAAAATCAGTCATCCTAAAACATAATTTGGTAATAGAAATTTCTCGTCAGAGTCTCAAGACTTTAGGAAAGGACAACCTATCTCAATTTCTTAAAAATTTATTGAAACTCTTAAAATCTTAGATTCTTGGTTTAAGTAAATGGAAACAGAATTTATTATAAAACCGAATCATATAAAGTCACAAGTCCCGACCCAATCCAAAACCAATTCACTTGAAACGGAACTAGTCCATTAGAATTAAAACCACTTTTAGGTTCCTTCTTGAAACCAATTCTCTGACTTCTTCCAAAATGTCACAAATGCAATTATTCAATCAAAAGTCCAATTTCCTTTAAAATCTTTAAAAGCTTCTCTGAACGAAATTCTTAAGCCTAACTAAAAGCATAAGCCCTTTTTATATTAAAAATCAATATTAGAACATAATACTTTCCTTCAGTGGTTAAAAATGGTAAAATAATTCCTTTCTAAATAAATCGAACTCAAGACATATAGTTTACCTAAATAAATTAAACTCGAAAATATAACTATTTTCTTAAAAAATCAAATAATACAATTTCTCAAATCTAAACCTTTCTAAATAACTTTTCAAACAAAGTCTAAGATTTTTATAGAAATTTTGGCAGCACCTCCCCTAAAACTTAGACTTTGCCACCCTTTTTGGGTCCCAACCAAACCATTCCACAATCCTTTTCAACAGTCCAAAACCCAAAATCAGCTCAAAAGCAAGCTAAATCCAACATTCACCTCATTTTCATATCTCAAGAAAAATATTTCAAGATCAAATCATTATCAACTGATTAAACTCATTTCCAAAACTTTAAAGAAACAACTCAGCAACAATCCATTTATCAAAACCAAACAATAATCCAATCAAACATATAACCATATTCATACAGAATAGCCAGATAATACATAAGACTTGTACAATCACTAAAAAGTATATAATTCTCAAATCAGTGTCCATTTATAACAATTCCAGATATAAAATAGCTTTTTAGAAAAGCCCCTACCTCAAAGTCGAACTCTTTAAAGTTAACGCGTTAAGAGTCCTCTTTCTATCCTTAACTCGCAGCAGCAACCTCAGTGATTCCCAGGCAATATCAACAGCGACAATCAAGGTTCACAGCAATGACGACTTATCTGACGTAAATTGGGATTAATGCGAAATAGATATTAAATAAAATTAGAACATAATTGTTAATAGAGCATCGCGGTAACAAGGAACGAAACCAATTAGTCTCACCACGAGAAATGAAGCGAGATGACATCGCAGCAGCTTTCCTTTTAATCATACAATTCTCGAAACTCAACCCTGAGATATTAACATCGCAACATTCTCAATAATTTATAACAGAATACTAACACCGAGAGTTTGAAATAAAATATGGAAAAGTATATGGAACCAACTCCTAATCAGTCAAAAATGGAACAACTTAATTAATTATAATTATATTAATAATTAATTTTAAATTTTTAAATTCAAAATTTAAAAAATTTAAAATTGATTAAGTAAACCTAATTAAAACCTATAAAAACCTTCCTCTTCTTTCTCACATTAACCTACCCACCTCCAACAATCACATACACAGACTCCTCTCTCTCACTGTTAAGCCCCCTCCGCCTCCCCACCGTGACCCACTCCTCTTCTATCACCGACATCTAGCTCGTCAGATCCCCACCGTCGACAAGAACCGCTTCCCTTTCTTAAACCAGATGTGTTACCAGAGCCGCCGTTGTAGTTGGAGTTGAACTTGAGCTCGATCCCTAAGGCGGCGGCAATTTCGAGGGCGGGAGGACAGCCGGAGAAGCCATGGAGGCGGTGGCGGCGTGGAGGGAGGAGGCGATGGAGGAACTTTTGTGTGCGTCGGAGTCGCAGTCGTTGCAGAGCACGAGATTGTCGGTGGCGCATCGCACGGCGGCAGGTTCGTTGCGGTAGTTATCGCAAATTTAAGAGCACACGTGCTTGAGTGAGAGGGCGTTGGCGGAGTGCACGTGCTGGTCACATGAGATGCAGAGCTTGGCAGAGTCGGGGCGGCAAAAGAGAACTGCCGTTTTGGAGTCGCAGTAGTCGCACGGTAGCAGCATCATCACGATGTTGCTCTCTGCGTTTTGGGATATTAGGTGCCTTTTTGATGATTAAAGAGACTGCAAACTACACACTTGATTTTAGCCAAAAGGAGTAGTGGAGCACGAATTGTCCTTGAACAAAAATATAAAAAAAACATTCATTTAATATGAAAAAAAAATCCTAATACTTAACAAAAGAAATATCCAGTTATATTTTAGCAAAAATAATTAAATATTTATAAAATTTAAAAAAATTATGAAATTCTTAAAGAAATAGAGACATTCACATTTGCAATACAAAAAAAATTCGAAAATATATAAAAGAACATCCATTTAGTATGAAAAAGAAACATTCTGATACTTAGCAGAAGAAACATCCATATATATTAGCTCGTAGAGATTTTGGATTCACCTAGAGGTATTTGGCTGGTTTTTGGCTAATACCCTCTTGGTTCCCTAGCATTGTTGATAAAATATACTTACGATAACAGCAGAACGGATGAGCCGTAATCCCAAACTGACCCAGCAGCAGCTCCGGTAGCGGCCAGAAGCTCCGCTAGATCAACTATAATAACCACACAGCATCAAAATCTTCTTGGAATCCAAAAGGACAGAAACGACAATTAAAACCTTTACCGGAAGAGCGTTCTCCGGCGACAGAGGCAGCTTTGTCCCCTCTCATCCATAATCAACCACGACGGAGATGGAAGCTGGCAGCGACAGCGGCGGTTCCGACAAAGGCGACGGCGGCGGCGACGGGCTTTAACGGCGAGGGCGACCGTGGCAACACAAGCCCAGCGAAGACGACAGCGGATGTGAGGCAGCTTTGCGGCGACGACTGCACGATGGTGAAGGCAAACTGGAGCACGAACGGCGGCAAGCTGAACGCAGTCCTGAGCAGCGCGGCGATGGTGCGGCGGTGGCTCCTTCCCCGGCACTCTCCCTCTGTCCCAGATCCCTTTCCTTCTTTCCCTCCCTCTATTCTTTTTCTTTCATGGGTGAAGAAAAACTGTGTGTGTGTTGTTTGATGAGAGTGATGCGGCGATGAGAAGAGTGGGGGAGGGTTAGGGTTTAGGTAAAATTAGGTTTAGGGTAGTTTTGTAATTTCAAATAAAAATAAGGATAATATAGTAATTAGAAATAAATTTTAATCCAACAATAATAATGTATAAAAATACTATTTGTTCATCAATTTTACAAATTATTTTCAATAAAATATTCAAATATAAGAATTAGAGATAATATAATTAATTTCTTTATTTTTCAAAACATCAGCATTAATATTTTAAAATATTAATTATTTAGTACAAATCATATAAAATTATTATTATTTCACAACTACTAACGTTATAATTTAAATATAGAAAATAACTCAATAATTATGAAATTAAGTAAAATCTTCATTTTAATTATCAAAACTTGATTTAATTATTCTCAATGAAATAATTTCTGAAAATAAAATCTCTAATAATAAATAAATTTAAAATCAACTCATAATAAGATTTTTTAAAAGTTCTGGGTCTTACACGATCCGAAAATAATTTAGTGTTAGTGTCGAAAGTGAATAGTGCAATGTAATGCAGGAAATAAAGTGAAATCAAAATAAGAAAAAGAAAAACAAAAAACAGAATTGAAACTGTTGAAAATGCAAATAAAGAAACTAAATAATAAATGAAAAGGAATAAATTAAAATAAACAATTCAAATAAATAAGCAACAAAAACAAAGCAAAAATAAAAAAAGAACAAATAACTGGATCAAAACAAAAGAAAAGAAACAAACAGAGTCAAATTGAAATTAGGAGAAATTAGATAACTGAATAAAAAGAAAAAAATACTAAATTTTGACAAAAAAAAGAAAACAATAAAATGAACAAAAAAATAAATTGACTCCAGACACTTATTTGTATTTGTACTCTATAATCTTCTGTTGTGTTGTTGAAATTGAAAATTTTTACAGAATTTTGTGTGATTGTGAAATTTTTTTATTGAAGTCCTTCTTTCTTTTACATTTCTCCTATTTATAGGTAGGATGTCTTTTTCTTTCCACGATTTAGCTTCTTCTTTTCTCTCGGATCACGACCTTACTTTGATCACAAAGAATCTTGACAACTAAGTTTAACATCCCACATCTTTTCTTATCTCGGTCTTCAAACTCATGCTCTGTATAGTGATTCTGGATAACATCACGCGTAATTATCTCATTTCGACTTTATTTAGATGCTACTGACTCGACTCTCCTTGCATGATAAGTCGAACACTTGTGCTAACATTCTCATGAAACAACCCATATTCTATTATTTATACGAATCAAATGACATTTCACTTCACCATGATCAAGTTGTTTATGATGTCAAATTTTTGTACTAACACTAAGTAAACAATAGGAAAAAAACCTAACTTATAGGCTAGGCCATCTGTAAATTAAACGAAAAAGTAAAAAGAAATATTTTTTAGGTCTAAAAGAATATTTCTTTTGTTATTTATTGGTGGCCCAGTCAATGATATAATTAATTTAATTTTTTACTTTATATTTAGGGACAATTTTTAGTTTTTTTTACTAACAATCTATGTATTACTAAGAATATTTATTATTATAGGGCATCAATATTGCCAACGTTTTATGATCGACGATGTACTTTTAATGACGATGTTTGTGCGTGACTTTGTTGAAAAAATTTAGGAGGTACACATAAGAGATATGGTACAGATTTCACATCGTTTATTGCTGGCAATGAAAGCAAAAAGGAGGAAGTTGCACTGAAGTTTCTAACTGGCTAAGTAGTTGTCTTGGATATTCTTATTTTAAAAGAAACAGGCAAAAAATATATATCATCCCATAAATAATGCAGCTTTATGTTTATATATGATGAATAATTTTAAATTTAAGTATTTTAATTCATCATGATAATAATATCAAAGAAACTTGAATATAATTTTTAGTTTCTCTTTTATTTAAAAATTTATTTTAAATAATTTTGAATTGAGTTTCAATGGAGCAATGATCATGATATATTGCAAGGATTAAGTGAAAGGTATTGTTATAAAACCCTTTTTTAAAAAATTTAAGTTAATACGTAAAAGTATATACGTATATTTATTAATATGTCTTTCAGTGTAGGAACTTTTTTTCTTCCGTAAATTTTGTTTAGAATATTTTTTATATTGAATTTTTTTTGTGGGTAAAAAATATCAAATTTTAAACCCTTTAGTTATATAGACACCTATATACAAAAGAAAAACAAAGTTTTAACTTGCAAATAATATTTTCATTGATGATTAATTAGTTCAGTATATTAACGAAAATAAAATAGTAGAGTCTATGATAATTATTATTCTGGCGATTATACGACTTTGCCAATCTTTAAAAAATATTATTAAATTAAATTTATATTTTTTATATTTTTATTTTTATTTTTTTAAATTTAAAAATATTTTCAAATATTAAAAAAATATCACTCTAAATTTAGCAGACAAAATTGTATAATCAGTTACTCAGCATAGTCACTATAGCATGTACTAAAATAATGATAAAAAGATATTGATCGAGGAATATAAACTGAGAATTATAGAAATAGATTAATGATGGCAACGAGCTATAACAGACTCAACAAAAACTAACAGAATAAGAATGGATTATGTTATTATTCTGTTATAAGCTCCATTACTAAGATTCTACTTTAATTTCCTTCCAGACCCTGAAGCCTATCAAATACTTTAATTTTATGTGATTCTTCAAAACATATTAATGAAAATTGTTTAACAAAATAAAATTAATTACACGCATCATAATTTAATATGGTAATATATGGAGTTATGAACAATTTCTTGAAACTCAAGTAATGCAGAGAATGAGAACGGAGAAGATGCTGAATTTATGTGTAATACTGAACTAAAAGCAAAGAGAATTATACAATGCTATACAATTAAGCTCTCAAAGCAACACTACTCAGCCTTATATATCTCAAAAATAACTTTTTTGAGTTTTTGACTTATGAAAAGTAGTATAATTAATGTCTAGTACAATTTTCAAAATCAAATTGTAACTTTCTAAGAAACTATTTAGGAACTTATAGAGAACTTAAAAAAATGACTTCTCTCATCACTACAAGAAATAAGGCCTCTGGCCACGCTTTTTTTTGCTACGCTTTAAAAGCGTGGCCAAAAATGGTCAACGGCCACGCTTTTATGAGGGTGACGATTGAGGAGAGATTTGGCCATGTTTTTTTTTTGCTACACTTCAAAAGCGTGGCGAAAAGGGTCAATGGCCACGCTTTTATGAGGGTGGCAATTGATTAAAGATTTGACCACGTTTTTTTTTGCTACGCTTAAAAAGCGTAGCCATAGAGAGAAACAGGCACGCTTTTAAAGAGTGGCGACAGAGTTTCATTATTGTGTCGTTTTAAAAGCGTAGCTTTTTCCTACAAGTCTTTTAGTACGCTTTAAAAGCGTGGCCAAAAGGTTCCACAAAAAAAAAAAAAAAACAAAAACAAACGTTTCAGTGAAGTCCTTGCAGATGACCTTGAGTTACACAATTAGCACACCCTCTCTCTTCGAAACTTCATCTTTCTCCATCTTCATGGTGCACTGGCCCTATCCCGTTTCTCCCTCCTTCAAAGAACCTAAACCCTAACTCGTTCAGATATGGCAGCGGTTAACCCTCTCTTCATTGTCCCTCACCCTAAACACTGACGATTAACCCTCTCTTCAGCACTCCAAAGAACATCGAAGAACCCTAGCACTCCGCGAAGAACCACAGCGCTCCGCGAAGAACATCGCCGACGCTCGCAATGCCTCCGTCGATGCTCCCTCTGCCGCCGCTCCCTTCCGTCGCCGCAAACCCATAACCCCTTTCTATTTTTCGCTGCGCTATCGAGCCAGCAGGTAGCAGCGTCTTCATCCCCTGCGCCATCGCGTCGAGCCTCTTCGCCCTCCATCGTCGAGCCCCGTCCAGCCGTTGTCGTCCAGCGCCTCTCTCTTTTTGGCAGCCACCGCGTCTTCCTCCACCCCTCCCTCTACTCTACCACTCTCTGTCTGCATCATCAAGAATGGAGCATCTGACTCAGGTTGGTTCTTGATTTTTTTGTCTGATTTTTCACTGCTTCTATTTGTTTTTCTATTCTGTTATTGAGTTAATTCTGGTCTGTTCCTAAGTATTTCAGTTCTTGATTTTTGTTATGATTTTTAATTTGTTCTTGATTCTTGGTTGGCATATTTTCTACAGTTCTCTAGTATTCTCTTGGTTGAACTTCTTGGTTTTGATTTGAATGTTTGGTTCTTATTTCTTGAAGTGGGAACTTGAAGTACTATTTTATAAATTAAGAGAGTAATTCCAGTGTAAACCGGATTCAGGCTGTTTCGTGAAATTTCAACCTACTTTTTGAGCACTGAAACTTTAACTTTGGTTTTGGGTTGGCAGCTTGTTATGTTGTCCAAAGAACTAGGCTTGTGGCAATTTAGCTCTCAAGTCTGTCTTTGTCTTTTGGTTATTAGTTCATAAAGATTTTTAATGTCCCTTTTCCAGTGTTTTCTTCTTTACTTTCTTCCAATTTTGCTATTGCTTAAGGAAATTGGATTTTGGTCAAATGTCCACTTTTATCTATATGTAGTAGTGTACACTGTTTGTTGTTCATGGTTACCTTTGTTAATTTTTTTTTAGCTGATTTGTTTTTTTTTTTTTTTTGGGGCCAGCTTTACGAGTATCAATATAATATGGGGCTTCTCTTGATTGAGAAAAAAGAGTGGAGCTCTAAGTATAATGAGCTGAATCAAGATTTGGCAGAAGTGAAGGATGCTCTTGAAAGAGAAAAATCTGCTCATTTAATTACCATCTTTGAGGCAGAGAAGCGGGAAGAGCATCTGAGGAAGGCCTTGGGTGTTGAGAAAGAATGTGTGCTTGATGTAAGATTTTTTTTATTATTATATAAATACTTGTATTAGTGTTAATTCTTCTTTTTCAAAATAAAGAAAAGCACGATTCTTATATTAAAGCTTATTTGTGGAAACCATGATTATTCTTTTCTTATTTTAATAATTAACAATTAACAATTACTGCTTGCTAATATGTAAACATTTTTGCATAAACAGCTAGAGAAGGTTGTGCGAGAAATGCGCTCAGAGCATGCAAATATTAAATTTTCTGCAGAGTCAAAGTTGGCGGAAGCAAATGCATTGGATGCTAGCATTAAAGAGAAATCTTTAGAAGTGGAAGCCAAGTTGCGTCTGCTGATGCCAAACTTGCAGAAATAAGCAGAAAGAGTTCAGAGATTGACAGAAAATCACACGATCTTGAGTCTCAAGAAGCTTTACTTCGAAGGGATCGCTTATCTCTGATTGCAGAGTACTCCTGATAACTCTAAACTATTTGTTCTTAAAAGGTTTTACTGTTTTCTTATTGTAATATGTAGCTGTACTTCTTGTTTATAATGCATTATGATATGATTTGCAACAGTCAAGAAGCACATGAGAGTACTTTATCAAAGCAGAGAGAGGACTTGCGAGAATGGGAAAAGAAATTGCAGGAGGGGGAAGAGAAGCTAGCCAAAGGTCAATAGATTTAAAAATATGTCATCCTCCTTTGGTATTTCAGTTCTCTAGCCGTAATTCCCCATTGTGCTCAATAGATTTAAATGTGAGTGTCATCCTCCTTTGGATTTCTCGTTTTCCTATACATTGGTAGGTAGCATCTTGTATCCATGAAATTGTTGAATGCTTTACACATATATCAAGCAAAATAGTTACATGTAATGTCTCAATTCAGAGCATGTAATTGGGTTAACCTTACTGAGTGTCATTTTCCATCTGTAGCAAAGATCAGAACAAAGCTGAACCAAGTTGCAGTTAAATTTCTTTGTTTTGCTTACAAAAAGGAGAAATGTATGGTTTGGTTTGTGATTTTAAGTATAAAGCCAGGCCTTATAAATGCAGCAATTAAGCAGATTCAGTTTTAGTTTATTTAACCAAATATTTGGTGATACTAAATTCAGTTTCTTTATTTATTTTGACTTGCAGTATTAACTATTTAAGCTTTTTTCTCTTTTTTGTCTTTAATTAAGAACTTGTCGAGTTTATTTAATTCTAGTTTTGATTATAATTTGCGTGACGAGGGAGATAGACAAAGGTGAGTTCAGTTGTAGACTTGTACGTTTTACCCTATGAAAAGTACTGAAAAGACGAAACGAGAGAATTAACGAGTGTACTATAGCTTTACAACGATGAAGGATGGATATGTATATGAATGGATCCTTTCAAGTTTCAATAATTAAGATAGAAGGGAAAATTGAAATGTTTGTAGGTATGGGAATGTGTTCAAGACGAGCATATTGGGAAGCAGTGTGATAGTGTCGACGGAGGTGGAGGTGAACAAGGTGGTTCTGATGAACCAAGGGAACATGTTCATCCCTGCTGAAACCTAAGAAGCTGGGTTTAGGTATATACCTGATACTTTTGCTAAATGATTTTGATTGTATTGGCCTTTGATACAATTCATGTACAGGAACTGCTTATATTCATGGCAAGAAGCATGCATCTGGAAATTTTGTTGTCATCATGGATGCTGATCTGTCTCACCATGTAAGTTTTGCTGTTAACATGTAAATGACAGATTGTAGTTATTATTTGTGATTAAATTTGGAACAAATAATGAAAAATAAGAGAAGAATTAGATGAACTTCATTTTTAGTTTAGAGAATTATTAGTAGCAGAATCGTGTTAACCTCTTCTTATTTATTTTTTTTCTTTGTCTGATCTGTTTAGTTCTTCTGCAGCCAAAATATTTGCCAAAATTCATTAGGTAAGGGAAACTTTCAAGAAAAGGTACAGTTACAAAAAAAAGATATCATATTAAAGAGGTACAATTACATAAGCTATTACATTTACATTTGAGAGGTACATTTGTTGTTTTCACTGCCAAATTTTCTTCCTTTTTCATTTTCTCTTCAACATGGATTTATCAAACCAAAACCAACCTTGTCCCAACTGAACCTTTAATCACTTATATCCAAAACCTTGTGCTGAGGAATCAGAATCAGAATCACCCCCTTCCGAGACACCCCAGACCATGGACCCTAGAGGGTACCTCCTTTTCTTCTCTCTTTCTTGGGCTTAATTTTTTTTCTTATGTTTAATTAAATAGTTAATTTCATTCCTATTTGTTTTGCCCTTATTTTTTATTCTGGTATTTCATGTGGGGGTAATGCCGTAGAATGATCATAATTCATTGAAGTTTGAGTCTTTGTTGTTTCTGCAATTTCTTTATTTTCATGATGGTAATGTAACCTTGCCTATATTTGTATTATTGTGGTTTCTTGTTTTTCGTACAGGTATCAATTAGAAGTATTTGAAGTTGCAAAGAAGAGGAATACAATAGCAGTATTAGATACAGGTGCTGGTAAGACCTTAATAGCTGTGTTGCTTATGAAGAACATTGGTCAAGCTATCAGGTCTAGTATGTGCTTTTTTTTTAGGCAATTAGTGCACTATTGGTGCTAGTTCCAACTGTAGTTGTGCCTTTTATTTGGTCACCTTGTGAAATTTTCCTTAACCTACAAAATTAGATAGGTCTTGGTCTTCAGTAGCTATCCATGAGATTTAGAACGATGTCGAACACATAAACAACTCATAAAAGAAAATTTTCTAATAGCATTGAATTGTCTGGACCTTGGAATTCTTCTCAGGATTAGCTCTATTATTTTTTATTGATCTTACTCTTTTTTTTGTGAGTTATATTATTTGCTTACCACTAGGCATAAACATTGCCGGTAGTTCAATACAGCAAAGTAAAGCATTTAATGATTAGTTAAAACTATGGTGCTACAAAATTTCACATTTAATCTACATATGAAACTTCTCTCATGATGGCAACTTGAGGTTCATGTTAGGTTCTGCAATCATTGTCTCGTTTGTCATTAATTTGTGAGTTATCAATATATCTAGATGCGGTTCATGATTTCTTGTATAGTAAAAAAAACTTGATTAGAGTTTTGAATAGAGTAGTAACTCTTAAATAACAAGAGAATAATGTAATTTTACATTGCAGGTGAGTTTGAATGGTTTTGGAGCTGTGGTTTCATCAGTTCCCAGTTCATTAGCTTTCTTCGGAAGCAGCTTGAAGGTTATATCAAGAATCCCTAGCAACAGCAAGGTTTCCTCCGGAAGCTTCAAGATTATGGCGATCGATGAGGACAAGCAAACAGATAAAGATAGATGGAAAGGGTTGGCCTATGATATCTCAGATGACCAGCAAGACATCACAAGAGGGAAGGGTATTTTGTAGTTTTTAATGTGTATTTTGTAGTTTTTAAAGGAAGTAGATAATGTAATAGTTGTTGGAATTGTAATGCATGTGTTACAAATTCATGGGTAGTTGTTATCACTTTGATTTTTTGTTAGAGCTTGTCATGTGATCAATCACTATATTTGGTGTACAAGTTTATCAAGGTTTTATATTGTTAATAGTAATTAAAATTGTTATGAAAGTTTTATATTATCTATGAATTTTATTAGGTTTTATTAGGAAGATTTAAAAAAACTTGAACTTGAACAAACTTATAGCCACGTTTTAAAAGTGTAGCTATTCCGTACAACCACCACTTTTCGCCACGCTTTAAAGCGTAGCCATATCTATAGCTATTGACACGCTTTAAAAGCGTAGCCATATCTGTAGCTATTAGCACGCTTTAAAAGCATAGCCATATCTCGTGATTTTGCTACACTTTAAAAACATAGCCGTATCTCTAGCTATTGGCACCCTTTAAAAGCGTAGCCATATCTAGCTACTGGCATGCTTTAAAAGCGTACCCATATCCTCTCGCATACGGCCACGCTTAAAAGCGCGGCAATAGATAAAAGCGTGGTGACAAAAAAAGCGTTGCCATAGGTCACCAAAAGCGCGCCGATAGAGCAACCGGCATGCTAGTAGTTGTGACCCTTTCAAAAGCGTGCCGGTTTCTTAAAAAGCGTGGCAAAAAATTATCGCTACGCTTTTTCCCACTTTTCGTCACGCTTTAAAAGCGTAGCTAAATCCTGGTTTTCTTGTAGTACATAATGCTACTACTTTTTATCACATTTCTATAAAACATACTTTTAGAACTAAAAACTCAAATACAAAATAACTTACTTATAAGTTACTTTTAATATAATCATTTATTATTTAAGCTATTTTTTAAAAGTAGATTAATTAAGTTACTTACCCAAATTAAATCTAAGAGATAGAAAAAGTCAAAAAAGTAAAGAACACTAAGCAAGACTATCCTCCTATAACAAACTAACACAATTTACAACTGCCACATAACTCAAGTTACAGCATCTTGCTCTTTCTTGATTTCATTTTCCTTAACGAATACTGCTAGGCATAATTACAATTTGATTATATTAATTTGGAAAATATATTAATAAAAAATGCTACCATAATAATAAAGTGGTGATATATTTATAAATTAGATATTTTATTGGACCATACTTTTTAGTAATTTTAGTCATTATTTGGTAATAAGTACAAATATTAATTATTTTTAATAAATAAATTTTATTAATTTATGTGTACAAATTTTGAAAAATGTAAAGAAAAAATTTAGGGAGCCAGTACTTTTATTAAAATTTGGCCAGCACTTAACCAGTAAAAGAAAAGTGAGTAATTTCACACCATTAGATGTAATCTCACACCATTAAAAATACTAATAATGGCTATAAATCACAAAACCTACTAGCTTCCTATCACTACTCAAATGTAAATGCAAATTTTATCGACTCATTATGTATGCAAATTCTGATAAATATAGGTATAAATGATATGTTTTTTTGTAGAAAAAGTATGAAGAGCCAATAATTAGTGTACAATGTGTACAATGAGAGTATTTTTGAAATTAACATTAAATGATAATTAAATTAATAATTAATTACAGAATTATTTCCAATTTTAAATACAAAACAAATAAGGATTCTAAATACAAAGCAAATAAGGATTCTAAACAGTCACGAACACCTCTAACCGGTCTCCCTCTCTCTCTCTCTCCCCCTCTCCATCCTCTTTCATCTGCCACGCCGCCACAGACACCAGCCACCGTAGCCCTCAACATCCACCGCCACGGCGCCGCGTGACCTGAAGCCTTCATCAGCGTCGATCAGAATTGTAGTGCCTAACCTCCTTTGCGCGCGTCTTCCCTCCGCTGGCAGCAGCTGCTTCGGTCGGCCCCGGTCCTACACCGCTTACTCATTGTGCGTGCTCGTCTTTCGGCGTGGACCTGTTTCTGCGCCAATAACCTGCACGATGGTTGTTGATGAAGGTGGGGTGGTCGTCGGTTGAAAAAGAAGAGGGTATTGGAGTAAAATATTTTGGTAAATTAGAATTATTTTGGATGGTTATTTTTTAAAATAATTAATTAGATTTTTTAAACATTTGAAATTTAAAATTAGAAAATTTAAAATTTAAAATTTGAAATTTGAAATTTGATGTAAAATAACTGAATGAGAGTTTTTGAATTTAGAATAATCTGTAGAGGAGTTTTTATTATTTATCCCTATTGAATTAAATAACTAACCCATTGTACACATTATTAAAATTTTTCATTGTCTTTCTAATAAAATTTTTTTTGTATGCAAACACCTGTAAATATGGGTGTAAATTATTATTGATCAAATACTAATCTAAAATAATAATATTTATTCGTCAGGTTATAAATAGTTTAAATATAGTGTCAATCAAACCAAAATTAATTAATTTTAACTTAGTTAATATGGCTAAAACTAAAATAACGGTGTTGCCGTACGTGTTGGTGTATACTATTATTAGTTTTAATAATGTTTAATTGCACAAGGTACTATTTTTTATTACAACTATAATATTTGAAGATGGATTCTTTGAAAATTGATCTAGAATTCCACATAGAAGAATTATGAAAACCATAGAACGGTATTTGTAAGCAGTTGTACTATCCTTATTATCCAAAAAAAAAAAGTAAAAAACAAAAAAACAAAAGAAGATAGTTGTGCATGTAAATGATTGTTGGCCACGGATTCTTTGCTAACATTTGTGATAAAAGTACGGATGGTGGTGTATTATATATGGACCACACGTGTTGTGGTGAGTTAAAGATTTAAGGCTGCAGAAGTCAGGAAGTTTAAAAGATGGTCCCTGAATTGTTGTGTGACGAAAAGGGTTATTTAATTTGTTTTTTCGGATTCTCTTTTTTGGGATATAAAAAAACATTATTGGGTCCCTGTTAAATTTAAATCTTCATGAAATTTCAATTAATAGTATGTATCCCGCAGACTTTCTTCAACAAAGTGCTGGATGGAACCATTATTATTGAAGGTGAATGCACGCGATAATAACGGACACTAAAGGTTGTTTGTGATCTAAATCATTTTGATATCTAGGTTTTTTTAGGTTTATCACAAATGTGTTTTAGTTGACATGTTTTACTGGCAAAATTCTGACCCTGTGTTTTTTGGCCATTCAAATTTTTATTAAAAAATCTAATTACCGCCACGAAGAATAATAATAATAATAATAATAATAATAATAATAATAATAATAATAATAATAATAATGAATTAGAAGAAGATTTTTTTGTGTAAGTGTATCAAGTAGAGCACTTTATAATCAGAATTAGGAAAAAAAAAGTTAGTAAAAAAGTCAAAAATTCATTTATTCATTACAAAAAAAGCAGCAAATAGTGACGGTTTCCAAAAATCGATACTAGATGGAAAATGACGACGGTTGTTGCGGCGATTAGGAAAGGCTTCCAACAGTGTGTTATTTTGTGGCGGTTACAACAAAATCGCCACAAAATGTCAATTTTGCGGCAATTGCGGCGATGGTCAATACAAACTACTTTGTTAGCAGCGGTTTTCTTTCGACTGCCGCAATATATTTTTAACTCAAATTTTTTTATGTTTAAACATTACCATGTAAAATCTACTTAAGTTTCAACTTTTTTTTAAAAAAAAATATGTTTTAAACACTGTACTTAATGCGTTACATACATCTTCGAATTTGTATTGCGTAAAAAAACAATTAATGAATTAAAAATATATATTTTGATTAATAATGTGCATAAATACTTTGTCAGAAAACTACAGCCTTTACGTGATAAAGAATCTGATAAGTCATCTCCAAACCATGGTTTTTTGTTCAGATTGAAGCCCCTTTTATAGCATGTACATCATCTTGTCTTTATTGAGTGTATAAAGTTTCATTATCTTCTTTCGAAATTTTATTGAGCTCAAACTACTTGGAGATGTCAATTCTACCGGAGGAGATATAATCTAAATTGTCTTTTGAATCAGTCTTTGTCCCATCTAGAGTGTCGTTAACTATTTCGCCTGAATATTCAGCTGACACTGAAAATATCAACATAATTACAACAATTTAAGTCTACTTAGAAGAACAAAAGGCGCGTTAACATGGTAAAAAAAACTTTAAACTAAACCAAAAAAATAACAATTACCATCTCCTTTGTCGGTAGTTTGGGCAGATTTCTTGAAAAGAAGCTTTGTAACGTACAATTCTATATACTTTATTTTCTCTTTCGAAGCAATATCCAACTCAACAACATGCGTATTTCTAAAGCGCGTCTACATCATAAAAAAAATTGTATAGTTCATGGTCTTTTTTGTAAAGCATAATATTTCTCTATGATGCACTTTCTATGTTAGATATTTATTTTTAACCTTAAATTCAGCAAGTATGTTTTCAGAGGTCTTACCAGCTACACATGTCACAAAAATATACCTAAATTTCTCCTCGTATATTGATCCTCATTCATGAAGTTCCTACAAATTTGAATGTTAATGTAACAACTATTATTACAACGAATTTGTTACCATATATCAACTTAAAATATATATTATTCAAATATAGTTTAACACAAATTTTTAAGGGTATGTCTAATAAACAAACCTGCATAGTAATTTTGTTCGCTGTTTTCAAATATTGGTTAGATCAAGATCATCCTGATATTGCCTCCAACCAACAACTAACATTCACCTTACGGAACCATATGTCTCTAGCAATTGTAATTGCATGTTCCAATGAAGAGAATGGAGAGGTCATAGCCATTTCATTAGCAAATGTTGTGCTTACACAGCATGATAAAAAGTCTTCCGTTTTCATTTGTCCCGTTACACTACCATTTTATGTTGACTATATTGATTAGTCGTAACAATATTGAAATTGATAATGATTTACTCGATATCATGATTATTTTCATTGGAAATTAAGAACAACAACAATATTGACGACATTAATACTTAACTGTAAACTAACTTTCGCTAGCAACAAACGTTGAAAGAAACAGAAAACTGCTTTTATTCATGAAAACCAACAATTCAGTAAAGACTTAATCGAAATACGAAAATATAGATAGTAATGTAACCAGCAAATTACATACATCATTAACACTATTGAACTTATTACTCACACACAGATCCTCTATAAATGAAGTTCACATTTTCCATATTTTTATTATGCCACATCATCAAAATTCTCAGAAACATCGTCTATTGGGTCTTCTATATCATCATTCCTTGTTAACCGTAAATCACCAATGTAACCTATCGTTAACATGTTCAACCCTGGCAGTGGAGAAAAAGTAGTTTTAACTACTTCATTCTCTCCTCCCATGTCATACAAGTCTCATGGTTTTACATGAACCATTACACTCCATTCTTTATCTACTTCATCATGCACAAAGTATATGAGATGAGCTTCTGATACCAATATATACAGTTCATCATCTTCTCGATCACTAGTGTGTATCGAATGAGTAAAATTAACGCTGGTAAGGCCCAAATGGTCTTGTTTGATGCCTCTGCAGGTAGTTGTATCTGCCCAAATACATTTAAACAAAACCACTGTGAAATGGCAGCTGTAATTTAATTCAATTATGTCTACAATTTTTTCATAATATAGAACACTACCAATAACCACTCTATTGTCACGTATGCTTGCATAACTTCTTGTATTAGATGAGACATAAACTCTACTATTTTGGGTTTTCAGCTCGTCTTCCTTTGTGATGGTTTTAAACTTGTACCCATTAACGTTGTATGCCCCAAAACGTCTTGCCTGAAGTATGAAGCTGCATTCTAGCTTACTTGTACCCATTGACGTTGTACGCCCCAAAACATCTTTCGAATGAAGCGTACTCTCCATTAGAACCTGACACCATATAACATCCATTATTTATATAAAAATTGGATCTCATAAAGTACAAATTCTAGGCTAAAAAGACATTGATCAGTTTAAATTTCTTTGAACCCCATAATTGAACCACCGAGAAAATTTCATATGCACAACATTGTCTATCTTAGATTACGACCTTGTTTGATCCCGTAATCTTTGCTTTGTTTTTGCCCTAAATGTACTTTATGACACAACAGAAAATTAGTCCAACTAGTCAATAGGTGAAAAGAGTTATACTCGTATTTTAAAAGTACACGTGCATACTTACTCAAGAAACGGAATGACGATCTCGCAATTGACTAGCACATGACGATGTGCTTGATGTTTTTCCACTAGAGTGAGTCCAAAATGTGAAACAACCCCTAAAGCCTTTCTAATTTCTGGGAACATAGTTTCTCTTAAATTATGTGTAACATCAACAGGTTAATCATCGACTCGCCCTGGTCGGTTGATTCTAGTCTCAATATTATCCAAATATCTAGAATAGAAAGTCAAAATTTCTTCAGATAAATAGCCCTCCGCAATTGAGCCTTCTGCTTGTGCTCTATTACGCACGTGTTGCTTCAATCGACCTAGATACCTTTTATATAAATACAACATAACGCTCAGTATATACACAATGAATTGAGCTTAATGTATTAAAGGGGTTTATTAGCATGCTAACCTATCTACTGGATACATCCACCGATAATGTACTGGGCCACCAAATTTTACTTCATCAACGAGATGCGCCGTAAGGTGAATCATGATAGTGAAGAAGGATGGAGGAAAAATTATTTTGATCTGACACAGAGTTTGCACAACATGATTCTGAAGGTCACCACGCTGCAGAGGGTTTATAGCTTTCCCACAGAGTTCTCAAAAAATGATGACAAATTTACAATCACATTGGACACCGGACTCGGCAATGTATTTTTCACCAAAATAGGAAGTAATTGTTCCATTAGAATTTTAATTTTATTAGAATAATTGATTTATTACAGTTGAATGATTATCTTTGTGAAGCTTATACTTTAGAAAATTTACATGAGACTATATGTATGTTTGATGAAGCTTTATATTATTTTAGAATATTTGGTTTTACTTGAATATGTATTTGTGAAGCATTGAAGTATTTGTTGACAGAGTCACTTACTTTGAAATTATGAAATATGTTTAAAATTTCTTATGATTGAGAAAATATGATTGAAAAGGATTTGAATGAGAAAGTATTATTTGATTTGAGATACCTTATATATTTGAAATATTTAAAGAATTTGTTGTATTTGAAATTATATGTTTTGAATTGATTTGCGAGGCTCGTATTAGAAAATCATAGTTAACGGCAGTTATGATGTTAACTTAGATGCATTTAACTCAAACCCCATCTAGCAGGGACATTGTTAGCCAAACGTGTAGGCCAAACGTTGGATCTATTATTCTTATTCTGTACACACAAGAGAAAAATGACTACTCTTAAAGGTGGAGCCGCCCAGTGTAGACTATTTGATTTGATTTCTGTATTGAAAATTTTCTTATTAATTCATTTAATTGTATAAATTACCACTTTCTAAATAAAATTACTTTGATAATAATGTTTATATGGTCTCATATAGATTATAGATGTATTATCTAGTCATTGAGTTTCAAAACTCACTCTATTTTACTAAAAATATTTTTCAAGAACAAACATTCGAAATAAGATTTTCTATTCAAGAAAAAAATGATCTGCAATGAGTACCTAATCCTTGTCGAGTTCCTAGATATTAAATGCTTCATATGTCACAGGCAGAATCTAACTATATTAATCTATTTTGTGTTTTTTAAAAATAATGTGTAATTATTCATTCAAGTATTTGTAAATTTATTAAAAACATTTATAACTTTCTTCTTTAGCATATATTCAAATGTGTTAGACATTTTAGGTGATAATTTTTTTGAACACCAGTCATGATTCTTATTCGACTGTGACAGGAAGAGATAACAAAAAAGAAATTGAATTGATTTGTCAATCCTATATATTTATATTATAACTAATTCCAAATCTCTCCATTTTTAAAAAGATTTAGTTGGAATTGAAATGATTTGATGTCTTAAAATATAATCCTGGTTGTTTGGGTAAGTTTGCCCCAACCGGCCTACCCAGCCATATCTAAAAAGCGTGGGACATATCAAGCTGCCCATCTTGACTAATCGGACATTATATTAATTTTTAAAATTAATTCTTATTTTTGCCTCAAATAGAGAGTAAAAATATAAAATTAGACCATCATGCATTATATCAAATTTTTACATCAAATTAAATTTTATTTTATATTATTAATTTTAAAAATAATAATTTATTTTCAGTTCAATTCATTTCAAATTAAATCCAAAACTATTTTGTTCCAAACACACTCTTAAAATTTGATGCATCATATGAATTGCTATTCCAATTCCTAATATAACTAATCAAGTTTTAAAACTATATTTTTGTGTATTGCATCAATTAACACCAAAGCAAAATAACACCGAAGCAGAATAAAAGAAAGTTAGTTGCTGCTAATTATCAATTTCTTAAATCTTGCTTTCTTGATCTTGAGTCTTAAATAGTTTTGTATACTAAGTCTGATGGAAATCAGTGCCTAAAAGAAGGGAGGGTTGAATCTTAGCCTTTTTTGCTGAATCTTAATCTCTAATTTTTCAACCAAACTTTAGGAGATATTTCTGCTTTTGTCTTGTGTCGAGTTGAGAGACACTTTTGTTTTGTCTCGTGCCGAGTTGAGAGACACTTTTGTTTTCATCTCCTGATTAACAGAAACAGAGAAAGGAGTAGGGAAAAAGAATTAACACCAGATATATCCTGGTTCAGCCACTAGGTGCAATGTGGCCTACATCCATTCTCCATCACAACAATGATGGATTTCACTATGTTATCACAACATTACAAACACCAATTTCTCCCTAAGAACTACCCATTCCTATATGAGACAAGTCTATATTCTAACCTAAGCTGAACTTGACTAGGACTCACCCTAGTTTTCAACAGCAAAGTGCTCACCCAACTTGCAAGGGAACAAGTCTAGATTCTAACCCCAACCTAAAGTTGACTAGGACTCAAACCTAACTTTCAACTACAAAGTGCTAATCCAACTTGTAAGAAAATTCCCTCAGGATCATGACAACAAGACACAAATACATACAAAGAATTTCTGAGATAACTATGGCTTTTTCTTTAACTCTCTTTCTTTTTCCACTCAATGGTTTTTCTTACAAAATCTCACATTTTTCCTTTTACCAATGAAACATAGATAGACTAAACTGAGAAAAAGAAATATTCAATGAAAGCCATGAAGGAGAAGAATAAATAGCTCAAAGAGATATTGGAACCCAAACGTGTGCTCTCACTCCTTGATCTCAATCCTTGGCCGTTCACCCTTATTATAGAAGGGGAAGCTTCCAAGGTTGAAACAGGTTCAACCAACCCAGCAACTTCTTCTCCAACATAGGTTAAGTCACGGTTTGAACAAAGGAAAGAGAGAGAAAAAAATGAAACTACATGCATGTACCTCTCTCAACCTTTTTCATCCATTTTCTTCAATCATGGCCATTGATATTGACTTTGGCCCCAAGAATTGATTCTGAACGTTGATGAGCGTTTGATCCAGGCTGGCTTCAAGCTTCCCATTTTTGCTTCTTCCCTACCTGAAACTCAGAGGCTATCTTCTTCATAAAAATGGAAATGAATCTTTGATGTGCTTTCAAGATAGATTTGCTTCATGAACCGAGGCCTTTCTTTCCTTCCATGGCAACAAAATCTTGAAGCCTTTCTTCAAATCTTTCCTTCTGTAGCAAATATTTTTCTTAACCTTTCTTCTTCATAGGCTTTTCTTCAGATATCTTCTTCTCTGATGATTGACGTGACCAAAAGCAGTGGAGAGAGAAGAGAGAAGGAAGAAAGCTTTTGGTGGAAGCATTCAATAAACATTAAAGTGAATTGAATTGAGAGTTTTGGTTACCAAGGGATGTAATTAATTGAATTGGAATATGGATTCTAGTAACCAAGAAAGAGAGTCACGTGTGAAACTTTTGGTTACTTGAAAGATTGCCTTGTGATCACTGAATGACTTCCTTCAAACTTTTGGGCCACTTGTTTCTTACTTTATTTTATCATGGGCTTTGAAGGATTTGGACCTCTTTGGATTTCTTTCTTTTTTCAATATTCAGCTACTTGAAGTAAATGATTTTATTATTGGACTAAGCTTGTTTAGTAACCAAACTGGGCTTTTTATTACTTGGGCCAAGAAATAATTTTATTTTTCTTCCTGCACACTTGAACAAAAACATCAAACAAACTATTGGCAGCAATTTAAACACTTAACAATTTTTTAATAATTTCTTAAATTATATTTTAATAATGTTTGCTCATCATTTCAGTGTTCCAAACTCAACAATCTCCTCCTTGATGACAAATATTATTAAACCGAATTGAAAGGGTTAGGATAGCGCACTTGCCTTTGAAGATTTTCAAAAATCTCCCCCTTTCTTTTGTTCAATGTACTCCCCCTGAATGTGTGCCTGATAAATAAAATGTTCAAGGAAGCAAACATTGTATACAAGCTCCAACAGGTTCCTAAAGATTAAAAATTTAAACAATGGAACCTTTTAAAACTGAGCCAGTTTTTCACAAGGATATGCTTCTCAAACACCTTAATAAAATTCTATAGTCCAAACAGCACATATGCACTTGAGCAAGTAAGTTTATCAATAACAATCAAAACTCAGGTTGAAATTTATCCACTGAAATAGAGTGCTACAAATAGAGCAAATTAGAGCATGAAACAGAGCACTAATAAATGAAATAAAATAGTTTCAATTCAGCCATTTTTCTCTCTTTTTCATTTTTCTCCCCCTTTTGTCATCAAGGAAGGACACATCATATGTCAAAGTTTGCAAGGCTCTTATCAATTCACAAAAATTATCAGCCAGCCTTGAAACATGCATGAATCAGAGCTAAACCAAATATTAATTAAAAGCTATTTATTCAAGAGCTCAAATGCTAAGCTATAAAAAAAAACAAAAAATAGCAGCTTCAAGCATCATCATCATAGATCACAATAAAAACAAATAGCAGTAGCTTTTCAATTCATTTTTCTTTTTCTTCCTTTTGTCATTAAGGAGGGATACCTGCATGGAGAGACAGTTCAACATATATGCAAAAAGTGTAGAGCAGGAAAAAAGTAAAAGCCAAGTTATTGTCACCCAACAGAGTTCAATAACTAAAATCCAAAATTAGAACAAAAATAATGATAAACTAATGTTTTAGAAATAGTTTTTTAGCAACAACATCATGGAGCTGCCTTTTCTTGTGCAGTATAATCCATAGGTATCCAAAGAAATGCATAAAACTGGTTGAGTTAGCAGCAACTGCGGTTGATTTTCCAAAGACTGGGAAGATTGTTGCCATGCCACCTCAATTGAAACCAAAATTGTACCCTGATTTTATAGGCAAGGAGCCGTACCAATCCTATAAATCCACAAAAATTCTTGGTATCCTTGAGCTTAAATTGCCAAAGGAAGTTGTTTCAATTTATCAATGCTTAGGGAATAACTGATCACTGTGTTTCTTCCTGAAGCAGATTCTTGTGGGCAGGGGTTTCATCTCCTTCAACATAGTGGTTCCTCTACATCTTCAAGCAACCAAATAGACCATTGGAGCCTGACAATTGTCTTATTTCGGTCCCATTTCTCTCCTGTAAAGACATAATTTATCGAGATCTCGTCATTTTCACAATTTTCAGGTACCTGAACGTCTTCACACAATGCTTACTCCCCCTGTTGTTATCGAGAATAGTAAACCTGCACACAAAAATAGTTCAATATGCAATCCACAAGTGCAAAACAGGTATGAGTGTTAGTGTCAACAGAAGTTGTAAAATGTATCATAAAAAATAGATGATAAGAAAATAGCTGCATCAAATTGGGTTAGACATCAGATCCTCATCTTCGGTTGTAAAAAGATCTTCTTCTTCTTTCAAAATCGTGTTCTTGGCTGCCTTTGTGCTCTTTTCCTTAGATTACTTTACAGTACTACTACTCTTAAGATATAAAATTCTGTCTTGGGTTTCATTACTCAGATTGACACCATAATACTAAAAATGCAAGTTAAAAACATTCTAGATATAAGGAAAAATGGGAGTAGTGGAGAAGATGAGAAGTTATCATAATAACTGCTTTAAATGTTCAAAAATCCTTTAAAAACACAAACTAATTTAATAAAATGATATTCAAAGAATTTTGAATTTTAAAAACAATACTGGAAGTTTTAAAATGACAAGTCAAATAAAAATTAAAAAGAATTTGAAACTAATTTGACTTGAAAAATGATGAATGCAAATACTCCCTTTTTTTGTGTATGTCATCAAAACAAGCAATGAGACCCACGTCATAAAACAAAATAACTTTTTCTTGGGCTTAGTGGTGGTTTTATGAAAACACATTTGACCACCAAGGATTTAGTTCAGATCCAAATTTATTTAAAAGTATTAACACATAGTCTGAACTTTATGGAACCTAGAGGGAGTCATCATCTGCCCAGTTTTGTCTCTTGTAACTTGAGAGACAAAAATAACCAGAAAAATCTTTAAACATATTTAATTCAAAAACTCAGCAATCAACAGTCACTAGAGTAATTCTCAATTTCAGAAATCGTATGTCAATTGTTCCGTTTTGCACATGTTCTTTTATGGAATGAAATCTTACTTTAATATGCTTAGTTCTTGAGTGTAAAACAGGATTTTTTTTTAAATATTTATTACACTCAAGTTGTCACAAAACATAAGGATACTATTGACTTGCAATTTGTAATGTGCAAGTTGTGCTTTGAACCAAGTCACTTGAGAACAAGAGGAAGTTGAGATATATTCAGCCTCAGCCGTTGACAGAGCAACAGTAGCTTGCTTCTTACTTGACCACACATTCATAGATTGTTAAAAAAAATAATAAATTCCTGAAGGCTGCTTCTATTCACATGATTCTCAGCAAAATCTGTATCACAATACCCAGCTCATTTTTCTCAAATTGGACCAGCTCTTCCTTCATTGCCTTCACCTATGAGGGATCTTCAAGAGCTTGCTTCACATTGAGAGGTTCTAATTGGGATAAGAAAGCAACATTGTTTGCCTCCACTTGCTTCTTGCTTGAGGATCTAGTGGTCATGCCTTGTGAAGGGTCTCCAATGATGAATTCATGAGGGTAATTCTTTAAGAACTTCCATTCACGTGGCTTTTGAGTTGAGACTTCAGCTTGACCTTGGCAAGGTTTTGATGAGTCCACTGTTCTGGATTCTCTGGCTTGGTTAGGAGACAAAATGAAAATATCTCCTTTATTCACAGGAGCCATTTTTGGACTGACGATATCCACATCTGAAACAGATTTGGGATTTGCTTGGTTCACTTGAGGACTTGCTTCTGTTTTACTTTCTGCATCAATTTTATAAACAACACTTGAAATGGAGTTAGACTCACAAAAAATGATATGTATAGACTCTTCAATTATTCTATGTTCCTTGATGTAAACTCTATAAGCTTTACTAGTGGTTGACTATCCAACAAAGACACCTTTATAAGATTTTGGATCAAATTTTTTAAGATTATCTTTAGTGTTTAACACAAAATATTTGCATCCAAAAGTATGAAAGTACTTAAGATTGGGTGGTACTCCTTTTCAAAGCTCATATGGTGTTTTCTTTAACACTTTTCTAATGATGATTTGGTTCAAAATATAGCTTCAATCCAAAAGAATTTTAGAATTTCATTTTCATCAAAACATAGCCCTAGTCATTTCTTGAAAACCTCTATTTCTCCTTTCAACAACTCTATTTTATTGAGGTATTTTAGGACATGAAAAAATATATGAAATACCAAATTCATCAAGGTGTTTATTTCTAAACTCATTTCCATGATCACTTCTTAAGGAAATAATTTAAAAAAAATTCATTTTGGATCTTTTTGCATAGAATTGAAAAAGCAAGAAAGACATCATTCTTATGAGCTAAGAAAAGAATCCATCCAAACTTAGTATAGTCATCAAACACCACTAAGCTATAATGCTTACCACCAAGACTTTGAGTCCTTATAGGACCAAAAAGATCAATAAGTAGCATTTTCACTGTTCTTTTGGTTGAGATGTCATCTTTGGGTTTGAAAGAATTTTTAGCTTGTTTTTACCCAATTGACAATCATCACAAGTAATGTCTTTGTCAAATTTTATTTTAGGAAGACCTCTAACCACATTCTTTTTTACAAGCTTAAAAATTTAAAACATGTTTGCATGTCCCAATTTCTTGTGCCATAACTATTTTTTCAAATTCTAAAAAAGTAAAATAAGCTACATTTTGTTCTTTTTAATTCCTCTAAGATTAGTCCATACACATTCTTGTATATTTTAATTTCAAACAAAATTTCATCAGATTTTTCACACACAACCAAGCATTCCAATTTCTTGAGAATAGCCAAATAACATAAATCACACAATCGGCTAATGTCTAGAAGATTGTGTTTCAACCCATCAACTCAAAATACAAAATCAATGAAAGTTGAGAAATTCTTACCAACTTTACCTACGGCCACAATTTTTCATTGTCACCAAAAGTCACAAAACTTCTATCGTATATATCAAGCTTGATAAAGAAAGTGGACTTTTCGGTCATGTGCCTAGAGCATCCCCTATTCAAGTATCACATGTCTTTCTTCTTCTTGGATGCTAAGCAAAACTGCACAAATCTTTTAGGTATCCAAACTAATTTGAATTCTTTGAAGTTAGTCCTTCTTGGTTTTTCAAGTGCATTAAAATCACAAATAACCTTGTATGTTTTGTTTTCTACTCTTCTTTTATCAATAAAATATTAAGAAGAAGAGTGACCAAATTTGTTGCAATTAAAACAGAGATTTGTGTGAGCATGTTGCTGAAAACAATTAAGACATGATGCTAAAGGTGATCAAATGATTTGAATTTCCTGATATTTGAAAAAGGGTGCATTTTTTTTTAAATCCATCTCTAACATTAGTACCTCCTCTTGCAAAAAATCTTAAACCAGAATTTCTTGTCACATATGGGTTTCTAGAACGTAAGGCTCTTTTGTGAAAGAAGAGTTTTCTAAAAATTGCCTCATTTTTAGAGATGTAACCTAGACCAGAGTTATTTGAAGCAGATTCAGATTTTGAATAAGATGCATTCTTATCAAAATATGATTTTTTAAAGTCAGCATCAATGTGAGATGAATATCCAAGATCAGATTTATCAAATGATGGTTTTATTTTGAAGATGATGCTGTGAATTTTGCAAGTGATTTTTTCAAAAGTTGCATCATTTTTCATTACATACCCTAAACCTGATTTTTCAAACAAACATCTTTGATTAGCAAGTAATTTGTCTAAGTTGCTTGAACTATGTGCAAATTTTGCTAAATCATGATTCAAACTTTTGATCATTTTATTTAATCTTTTATTTTCAGCATCAGGTTCTTGAGAGAGATCAATAATGTGCTTTCTATTGAACATTTTAATTTCAGATTTAAAAAAATCTATTTTCTTCCATGAGATCAAAAGCACATTTGGTCACCTTCACCTTTTCTTCCAAAAATATTTTCAGCTTTTAAAACTTTATTTTTAGATTTGCATTTGTTGTATTTATTCAACAATATTTTAGAATAGTGAGTGAGATCATCAATAGCCACATGCAAATCATCAAGAGATAAGTCATAGTAATTTTACCTCTTCTTGTTGATCTTCATCAACCATGAAATAGATTTGTGCTCTATCTTCAGAGTCTTCTTCCTCATCTGAGTCAATCTTGAGATCTTCCCAAGAAGCCATAAGTCCTTTCCTTTTTGTTCCTTTGAGTTGCCACTTCTGCTTCTTCTTTTGAATCCCTTCATCCTTCTAAGTTTCCTAGAAAAACATACAAACTCATCATCTTATAAACAGTCACTGTATTCATCATCCAATTATTCAGTACAAGACTTAAGAGCCACTTCTTTCCCTCTTTTTTTTGTGTATCATTTTTTTGTGAGTGGTTTCTTTCCTCTCAACTCATTATAGATCATTTCACTTAGGCTACTATTTTCATAGATAAGATAACAATGACCTAAAATATTTTTTTAACTCTCTTGTCAGATTTCTCAAGACTTTCCTCACTAGCATCTGTTCAGAATGAGTAATCCCCATAGCATCCAAGCTATTAATGATGATAGAGAATCTCTCGAACATGTCATCACTTGATTCTCCTTCCTTCATAGAGAACATCTTATACTCTTTGCTCGGCATGTCAATTTTAGTTTCTTTATTTGTGTGGTGCCCTCATGTGTGACTTGAAGATTATCCCAGATTTCTTTTGCTGTTTTATATTTTGAAACCTTCCTGTAATCCTTGAAACGGATTGCACAGTTCAGCATGTTGACAGCATTGGCATTTAGTTTACCCTTCTTTTTGTCATCTTCATTCCATTCTGCTTCGGCTTTGGGAGAGACAACACCACCAGAGCCAGCCTTTGTAGGGACTTGAGGACCATTTATGATTATCTTCTACAGGTTGCAATCAACTGAGTGAATAAGGATCTTCATTCTTTCTTTCTCATAGTTGTAGTTTTTTTTTTTAAGAATGTAGGTCTGTTGTTGGACTGTCCTTCTGTCATAATATAAACCACTATGTTGGAACCCATGTAGTTCGCCATCAGAATCTTTCCTCCAAGCTCTGATACCAATTGATGGTAATCAGTGGCTAAGAGAAGGGGGGAGTTGAATCTTAGCCCTTTTTGCTGAATCTCAATCTCTGATTTTTCAACCAAACTTTAGGAGATATTTCTGCTTTTGTCTCGTGTCAAGTTGAGAGACACTTTTGTTTTGTCTCGCGCCGAGTTGAGAGACACTTTTGTTTTAGTCTCCTAATTAACAGAAACAGAGAAAGGAGTAGAAAAGAAGAATTAACACCAGATATATCCTGGTTCAACCACTATGTGCAACGTGGACTACATCCAGTCTCCATCACAACAATGATAGAATTTCACTATGTTATCACAATATTACAAACACAAATTTCTCCCTAGAAACTACCCATTCCTATCTGGGACAAGTCTAGATTCTAACCTAACCTAAACTTGACTAGGACTCACCCTAGCTTTCAACAGCAGAGTGCTCACCCAACTTGCAAGGGAACAAGTCCAGATTCTAACCCCAACCTGAACTTGACTAGGACTCAAACCTAACTTTCAACCGAAAAGTGATAACCCAACTTGCAAGAGAATCCCCTCAGGATCATGACGACAAAACAAAAATACATACAAAGAATTTCTGAGATAACTATGAGTTTTTCTTTAACTCTCTGCCTTTTTCCACTCATTGGCTTTTTCTTACAAAATCTCACATTTTGTTTTTTACCAATGAAACACAGACAAACTAAACTGAGAAAAAGAAATATTCAATGAAAGCCATGAAGGAGAAGAATAAACAGCTCAAAGAGCTATGGGAACCCAAACGTGTGCTCTCACTCCTTGATCTCAATCCTTGGTCGTTCACCCTTATTATAGAAAGGGAAGCTTCCAAGGTTGAAACTGGTTCAACCAACCCAGCAACTTCTTCTCCAACATAGGTTAAGTCACAGTTTGAACAAAGGGAAGAGAGAGGAAAAATCGAAACTACATGCATGTACCTCTCTCAACCTTTTTCATCTATTTTCTTCAATCTTGGCCATTGATCTTAACTTTGGCCCCAAGAATTGATTCTGAATGTTGATGTGCGTCTGATCCAGGCTGGCTTCAAGCTTCCTATTTTTGCTTCTTCCGTACCTGAGACTTAGAGGCTATCTTCTTCACAAAAATGGAAAAGAATCTTTACTGTGCCTTTAAGATAGATTTGCTTCATGAACCGAGGCATTTCTTTCCTTCTATGGCAACAAAATCTTGAAGTCTTTCTTCAAATCTTTCCTTCTATAGCAAATATCTTTCTTAGCCTTTTTTCTTCATAGGATTTTCTTCAAATATCTTCTTTTATCTTCTTCTTTGATGATTGACGTGACCAAAAGCAGTGAAGAGAGAAGAGAGAAGGAAGAAAGCTTTTAATGGAAGCTTTCAATACACATTAAATTGAATTGAATTGAGAGTTTCGGTTATCAAGGGATGTAATTAATTGAATTGGAATATGGATTCCAGTAACTAAGAAAGAGAGTCACGTGTGAAACTTTTGGTTACTTAAAAGGTTGCCTTTTGATCACCGAATGACTTCCTTCAAACCTTTGGGCCATTTGTTTCTTACTTTATTTTATTATGGACTTTGAAGGATTTGGGCCTCTTTGGATTTCTTTCTTTTTTAATATTCAACCACTTGAAGTAAATGATTTTATTGTTGGATTGAGCTTGTTTAGTAACCAAACTGAACTTTTTATTACTTAGGCCAAGAAATAATTTTATTTTTCTTCTTGCACACTCAAACAAAAACATCAAACAAACTGTCAGAAGCAATTTAAACATTTAACACTATTTTAATAATTTTTGAATTATATTTTAATAATATTTGTTCATCATTTTAGTTTTTCAAACTCAACAAAGTTTATTTGTTAGGATGTTTTTTTTCATATAGAAAAAATTATATTAGTCTTTTGTATTTTTTTTATATTGATGAGAAATATTTATTCTTTTTTACTTTTTTTGAGTCTTGAAAATTATGCATCATTTAATTAGTATCAATAGGTATTTTAAGATTTGGATTAGTATGAATTTGATTATCTCTTTGCTATCTTATTAAAATTTTTAATTTAAATAGAGTTATCTTCTGTTTTGTGTTTTTTGTCATATATATTTTATTGTATTTATCCATATATAAACATAAGCGTTAAAAGGCGAAGCACGTTAATTCATTCTGTTTCAATTTTATTATTCCATTTCTGCTCTCTACTCTACTTATTATTTTCTAACAAAATTTTCTGTTGTGCTTATTTATTTTATTCACACACGTGGGATTCATAGGATACTCCCAATCGAGACATTTGTGTGTATCATATGTTGCCTGAATTGTTGAAACATGTAATTTTCATATCCCAAGTAGTGATACCATGCATATGCGGATACTTTAGATTATATACGAGGGCAATTTTATGGATATCTGGCTCTTCTTATATCATAAAAGTTAATATATGAATGAGATAAAACGAACGATCGAATAATAACACGAACGATTCCTTGATAAAATAGTATAATTTAACTAATAAAACTGATATTTTAGTAAACCATAATGTTAGAAAGAATAAGATAATAACTTAAAATTATCTTTAATTTGATATTTATAATTATATATTTATTATATTTAATTTTATTTCATTATTCTAATAATAATTAAAAATATAAAATAAGATAACCAATAATTAAAAAAATACAAAATAAAATAATTTTAAATTATTTTATCCTGATTTTTTATTATTTATTAAATATTTTTTGTTTAATCAATATTTGTCTTAAGTTATATTTGACTAATTTAAAATAATGACACTTCTTAATTATATGTCACATTTTGATTGATCCATAGTCATATTTTATTATAAAAT
Organism: Arachis ipaensis; assembly: GCF_059453495.1. Lineage (NCBI taxonomy): Eukaryota > Viridiplantae > Streptophyta > Magnoliopsida > Fabales > Fabaceae > Arachis > Arachis ipaensis. The sequence goes on from NC_142443.1 coordinate 21,601,351, forward strand.
ATAAAAATGATAAAAACACTATTTCATAGTAATAATAAGTATCATAAATTCATAATAACTTGCACCTTGCACGTGTCATCATTTGATTGTGCCTACGTGGGTCCTTTCATTCTCCATTCAATTTCATTATGTGTAATAACTAATAATAACAGATCAATGGTTCTTGGTTCACTATTATGTGGAGGGAGAAAAAATAAATTGAGCTAATTAATTTGTACACCTAAATCAGAGGCTGTGGACCTTAGAATATATACACGCATAATATAATTGAAATTGCATGTAAATTAAAATTGCTTCATTAATTTCTGACGAAGCATAGTACACTAATAATAATTTTTCACTTAGCCAAACAGTGTTATATTCATTAAATTAGTATTGTCATATAAGCAGTGAATAGCAGTTTGTACCAAATTACCTCTTATCAATATATTAACCAAATTAAAATTGCTGCCATTGTGACAGGACAATTAAGGTCACCTAACATTGAGCAACAGTAACAATATCCCTCTCTCTCTTTTTTGTCCCCATAATAACATTTGACACTAATAATCCCTAGCTAGCTACCCCTAATGTGGGACGACAGAAAAATGAACGTTTTCATTCAGAGAGACGACATTAATACAAAATTAATTTCATTATTGTTAGAATATAATTAGGATCAATTAGAATTATTTAGTATATCTGAATATTTATTATAGAATATTACGTCTTTATTATTACGATTCTCTTAGTTCCTATAAATACCCTTCTATATTGTATCATTCCAGACAACTTAAATACAACTCAATAATACACTTTTCAGATTACTCTCTCAGTCTCTTGTTTCTAACATGGTATCAGAGTCATGGTATTCTCTTTGAGGAGGATAGATTGTTTTTTTTTTCCTTGCAGTGAAATCACCGTAATTTTTGTATTTTTTTCTATGCCATTTTTCTTTACCTTTTGTCACTCCTTTGATACTTTTTCACCTCACGACTTCCGCTGTTTTCCTATTCTCATGAAGAAATCATATAGTTTTCACTCTCTTTAGGCAGTTCTGTCTGCGTTCTCTCGTGGCAGTTCTGTATGCGTTCTCTCGTGGTAGTTTCATCTGCATTCTCTCGTGGTAGTTCCGTTTGTGTTCTCTCGTGGTAGTTCCGTCTGCGTGGCAGTTTCGTCTGTGTTTCGTCTATGTTTCCTTGTAGCAGTTTTTTTTTTTTTTTAAGTAAAAGAGCTCAACACATTAAAGTGGAGCAAATAGTATCAAACAAACAAAAATACAGGCAACTCCCACAAACTCCTTGAACAGAGGAACAACTCCGTCTGCGTTTCTTTCTGGCAGTTCCGTCTGCACTTCCTTCAAACAAGCGGCAGTTCCATCTGCGATGTTAGAATATAATTAGGATCAATTAGGATCAATTAGAATTATTTAGTATATCTGAATATTTATTATAGAATATTACGTCTTTATTATTACGATTCTCTTAGTCTCTATAAATACCCTTCTATATTGTATCATTCTAGACAACTTGAATACACTCAATAATACACAAATCCTTTCTCCAGTCTAGTCTCTTGTTTCTAACATGGTATCAGAGTCATGGTATCCTCCTTGAGGAGGATAGATTGTTTTTCTTCTGGTGAAATCACCATATTTTTCTTCTGTACTATTTTTTTCTTCTCTTTTGTCAATGCTTTTTTTTCGACAGTTCGCCATCTTTTCAGCAGTTTTTCGGCCACTCTTGCGGTAGTTCCGTCTGCATTCCCGTCCAGCAGTTCTGTCTGCTTTCTCGTCCGGCAGTTCCGTTTGCTTTACCGTTCGGCAGTTTCGTTTGTGTTCCCTTCCGACAGCTTCATCTCCGCTTTCTTCCGGCAGTTCCGTCTGCATTTCCTTCAGACAAGTGACAGTTCCGTCTGCACTTCCTTCAGACAAGTGGCAGTTCCGTCTGCGCTTCCTTCAGACTAGTGGCAGTTCCATTTGTGCTTCCTTCAGACAAGCGGCAATTCCATCTGTGCTTCCTTCCAACAGTTCCATCTGCACCCGTTTTATCAGTTTATGTAGTTTTTTTCTCTTTATTTCGTTGTTTTAAATAAGTTTCAAACTCAAGTTTTCACTTGAGTTTGAGGGGAGATGTTAGAATATAATTAGGATCAATTAGGATCAATTAGAATTATTTTGTATATCTGAATATTTATTATAAAATATTACGTCTTTATTATTACGATTCTCTTAGTCCCTATAAATACCCTTCTATATTGTATCATTCCAGACAACTTGAATACAACTCAATAATACACTTTTCAGATTACTCTCTCAGTCTCTTGTTTCTAACAATTATAATGCTCAGTATGGTGATATACTTATTAACAAAACTTTCATTGTAGAATTTTTTAGTCTAGTTAACAAATATTTTTAGAATATTATAAAATTATTTATCTTAAAATTTTAAATTAATAAAAAAATAAATGAATAATTATATTTATAATATAAAATACTAATTAAGAATATCATAAAAAATATTTAATGAAAATTATTAAAAATAAATGTTTGTATATTAATATAAAAACATTTATTTTTCGATATTTTTTTATGTATTAAACAATAATAAGTATCCTTATTTAGGGCACTTTTTAGCAATATGTATAATGTATATACACACATAAGTTAACCTGTGTCTTTACAAAAATGTATTCACTGTAATCAAATTCGATTGGTCTAGTGGTTAGTTCATTAGTCCGTTTAAATAAATATCGGGAATTCGAATTCTGCCTTGTACATGCAGCAATCCATTGGTCAGTGACAAACTCTTAAATAAAATTCAGTACCACGACAGATTAATTTTTAGCATGTCAAAATAAAAAATGCCTTGAAAAAAAAAATGTATCCACTATATATTGCTGTCGTCTCTGAAATTCATAAATGTATAGTAATTACCGACAAGTTTTTGTCGTCATTAAATGTGTTTTGTGACATTATTATCAACATCATGGAGTATATGTACCTAGAATTTTCCCCCTCTTAATTTTTTCGCATTATCATAACCGTGGCAATAAATATGTATATACGTTTTGTGAGCACGCTGCACATGCATGGTCACATCATAGAAGCCACCATATAATCATATATAATGCCATATGGAGCCTCTTCTCATTCAATACCTCTGGACTACAAATTTCATTTAGTATAGCACATTTAATTATGCATACATTATTGACTCCACATAGAATAAATACACACTCTCTAAATATCTTTTTAATTTTACATTAAAAAATTGAAAAATACCTCTCACAACGAATAAAATGATCATGATTTAAAATCATCTCTTTTAAAATTTTAAATTGATAAAAAATACATAAATAATGATATATATATATATATATATATATATATATATATAACACATTGTTTTAAATAAAAACCTGTTTTAAATTTATTTGAATATTTATATAGTTTTTATTTATTTTATTTTTTTTCCTTTTTTTAAAATAATAAAATTAAATTTTAAATTTTTCGAATATAAAAAATTTTATATTATGTTATAAAATTATTTTTTTTAAATTTAAATTAATCAAATATATATATATAATTAGATTTCTGACAAGCATACTTATTAAATTCAATAAGAAATATTCTTAGAAAAGAAAGATAGTGATTCATTTAATTATAGAAAATTTTTTAAATATGTTGCCATACCGGTGTTTCAGTGATTTTTAATCGTTGATCTTAATTATAAAAAATATATATAATATATATAATTAAGATTAACAGTTAAAAATTACTGATATACTGATATACGGTACATTTAAAAATCTTCCTTAATTATATTTGAGATTAATTAACCATGTACGTGTATTTACATTACTATGAATTAGTACAATGATACGGATCATAAACGATGGATATTGCAAAAGAACTACCGCAGCTTCCACGAAAGAGAAGGCTTCGCAATGATGAGAAGTTATTAAATACTGAGAGAGTATTAAATATTGGGTTTAGCAAGGATACATATTAAGTATATAAATTAAAAAATTTTTTATTAAAAATATAAAAATTTAAATTTTTAATATATTTATTTTATATTTATTAAATAAAAATATTTAAAATTTTTTAATAATAAATTTATTATATATCTTAAAAATACATATTAACTAAATCCTTAAATATTAAGTGAACTGTGTTTATGTATATATTTAATAAAAGAATATTAATTTAATTTGATTTATTATACGATTTGTAAGCATGTAATAATTTCATCCGTAGTCTGCAATGAAAGCCACAAGAACTCCCAACTGCAAAAACATCGTTCATTTAAGCAATGATAGTGCATAACAGCCGCACATCTCGATTCATTATTATTATTATTATTATTATTATTATTATTATCATTATTATAATAATAATCATCATCATTATCATCATCATCATCATTATTATTGTTATTATTATTATTATTATTATTACTTAGTAAATATGTATACATACAATTAAAAACTTTTAATATAATTACAGAAAGTTCTATATAATAATTAATTCACAATTTAGAAAAGAATAACTAGCTAATTTATCAAATGATATACATAAAATAATGTTAGAAAAAAAAAACAGTTGAGAATTTCGTGAACATTATTCCTTCCTTTCATGTACCCTTCCAATTTACCGAATCGTACCATTTTGTACACGATTTATATGGTTGTTAGCCGAATACAATTAAAGTATAATTCGTTTACTTTAAGGTACATGCTTTTTTTTTAATGGATTCATTTTGAGGTACATTAAGTGGTTAATAATACACTACGTTTAACTAGGATAGTAAAAAAAAAATATTGTTAATTTTTCTTCCCTGGCATATATATAAATGTGACACACCCTTCAATCAGAAGCCACACCAAAACCTCATCATCCGTAGCCTTCAGAACTAACATACATCACCATCATCATATCAAAGCCTTCCACTTGAAGCTGAGTCATCCATGGAGTTAGACCATGCTTTGGACTTCGAGGACTACTTCCCTTCCATGATTTCGCGCCTCGGCGCAGAAGGGTTCATTGGGGAGCTTTGCAACGGCTTCAGTCTACTTATGGACGCACACAAGGGGTTGATCACGTTTGAGAGCTTGAAGATGAATTGTTGCTTACTAGGTTTGGAGGTGAGGGATGATGAGCTCTTGTGCATGTTAATGGAAGGTGATTTGGATGGAGATGGTGCCCTAAGCCAAATGGAATTTTGCATTCTCATGTTTAGGCTTAGTCCATGCTTGATGGATGGAGATGCACCTAAATTGTTTACTCAAAATGTTGATCCCATGTTAGTATAATTTAATGTAAGTGTTATTACTTATTAGTATCTGCTCTAATTGAATTGTGCTAGCTTCTATATGTTTATTTTCATTAAGTTGAAAGGAAGATTTGTATTTGTTTAGATATATTATATGTATGTATGTATAGTAGAGTATTTTTTATGGTCATTAATAAGGAAGCTTCCAATAAGAAATTATTGATGACTATCAAGAATACTTTACTAAAATAGTAACTTTTTTTAACAACTAATATATGTGAAGAGTACTCATTTTACTTGTAGTGTATGTTATTTAGTGATATAAAATTTTCATCTTTCAAAAACAAGAGAATAATTGAGATAAAAGAACATGTATGTGTATGTATGTTGATGTAAGCCTTAATTAATCCATATGATAATTCACAATGTTCTATATTAATTAAAATAGATTTTATAGTTTATGCTATTCAACTCTTTCAGTACAGTGATAATTATAATTATTAGAAATTGCTTTATGTGTATATATATGGATTCTATTTTAGCGTCATGAAATAATACACGGACAAAGAAAACTCACAAAAAATATATAAACTAGTTTAGTAGTACTGCCATCAATTTCCTTTGTCAAAAAAATATAAGGAATAGGTTTTTCGTTTATTTTGATACAGGAAGTTGTATAGATTATAGAGCAACGTGGAATATCATTAGAAAAAAAATATTTTTATTTTTTATTTTTAGGATTTTAAATTTGAAAGGAAGAATGAAAATTTAAGATAGTATAAACTATTTCTTCTTTTATTGCAGTGTAAAGTATATATTTTTATTTTTAGAGTTTTTAAAAAGTTTTAAATATATTTAATATTTAATTTAATTTAATTATTTCATCTTTAACGTTTAAAATAATTTTAATTTTATTTATATAATTTAAATTTAAGTTTATATTCCAATTTTATCTTCTTTCTTTCTCATTTTTTTTCTCTTCTCCAATTCTTTCATTATTACTACCTTCTTCTTTTCTCTACACAAATATGACTACCACATCAATATTGTCTTGCTCTATCACTCTTGTCTTAGATATTTGCTAATACAAAGTATTTATTAATGCATCGAAATTATTTTGCTGAACCAAGAAAATGAAAAACATAGAAAAATCTTTAATGGCATCACTCCTTAATTGTCAAAATTGTATCCGCATCTCTCAAATAAAAAAAATTGCATGGCTTGCTCGTCAATACCATGAACCAAATATACAAGCACATTCCAGACATACATACATCTAATGAATTGACCTAAGCCTCACTAATTAAACTATAATCTGTTTGCACCAACTCAGAAGAGTATCAATATGCATGTAAATGATGTAACAATTAGATAGTAGTGATTTTTGTGGTAGTTGAAGAAGAAAAAGGTGGCGGTGATATCGAAAAAAAATTGGAAGAGAAAGAAAGAAAGTAGAAGATGAGGAAGAAGAAGGTGAAAAAATTAAATTAAATATTAATTTTTAAAAATTTTATGAAAAAAATACTTTATCATACCCTTTTATTTTATAAAATTATGAAATTTAAAATTAAAGTGACAAAATATAAAAATAAAAAAATGCGTGCTTCAATTCAATAATACACTGGTTATTATATAAGATTATTCATATCTTTCAAGTATACTTCTCATTAGAATAATGATTGATATTTTCCAAGTGTACTACACCTAATAAAACAAGTGCTTGACAATGGGTAAAAAATAAAAACCTTCACCAAACAAGTGCTTCTATACTGGCCATAACCACTCAAGTTATCCTGCTGAACCATAATCATTGGTTTTGCTCTGTGACAACAGAATTGAGCACAATAATCATTGTACTACTGAATAAAAGATGAGTTCAATTTTACACAATTCTTTAACATGCATGGGCTTTCTTCTCATCGTTTTATTATATATGCCCTAATCTTTTTTTAATTAAAAAAGAATGAGATTAGATTAGAAAATTTTGTACGGCCACAAATGCAACCAGCAAAAATATGAAAAAAATTATCAACAATTAAATTTAATTAAATAAATTATTAAAACAACGCCTGAATTATTCTATCAATATACTGAAACTAACGTATGTAAATCTAATAGTAAATATCAAAGTCTATAGCGTCATCTAATTAACTAGATTGATATTATACTAAAATAAATAACATATTATTTAAAAAAATAAAATATATAATATCTAAATATAATATTTTCTAAGCATTATTATCATTATCTTCATCTTCATTATCACTTCCACAGTTTCAATTGGATAATAATCAGAATCACTTAATTTATTTTCACCATCTTTATTATTTTTCAAATGTTAAAAAAGTTTATATTTCTAACTTTTCAATTAGCAAGTTCAATTTACTCTTCGTTCATCCACTCTTTCTTCATTTGTTCCTTACTAATATAATCCATATTAGCAGAAAATGAAACTCGTAACAAAATTTGCAGGTAAATTAAATTCACAACTAAGTCTGCAACAAACTATTTGCAACTAAACCCTTAGCAATGAAATTCAAAACAAAATTTGCGGATGATGAAAGTTGCAACAAATTTTGCAACAAAATCTTTGTAACTAAAATATAGAATGAAATTTGTTGCAAAATTTGCAAGAACTGAAATTTGCAACAAATTCTGCAATAAAATTTTTGCAACTAAATCCGCAGCAAAATTTACGAGTAATGAAAATCGCAACAAATTCTGCATCAAAATATTTGCAACAAAATTTACAGAAATGTAATTCGAAACAAAATTCTTAAGAAAGTTAATTCGCAGCTAAATGCGCAATAATTTTTTACAACTAAATCATCAAAAAATAAATTCGCAACAAATTTTGCATAAAACTAAAATTCGAGTTAAATTTGTAAATTCCGTTACTATAGATTTTGCTGTAAATATGACATAATTCAAACTTGTTGTCAAATTACCTACAGATTTTACTGCAAATATTCACTTGCAAATTTTTTTGCGGCAACAATTCGCAAATAATATTTTTCGCCTTTTGGTACGAAAAGTAGCTGCGGAATTTGTTGCAAATTTTGAAATTTGGAGTAAAAATTTGGCATATTATTCACGCATGATAAATTTGCAATAAATTTTTGCAAAAAAAAAAAAAAAATTGTAAGTGATATCCACAACTATTTTACTATTTTTTAGTAGTGGACTCAGACCTTGTTTTTATTTCATTTCTTTTTAGCATTGATGAGAAAAACTGTAGTTTTCAATAACATGTTTGTATTGTTAAAAATATTGTTATTTATATGTCTTCTACTATTATTTTAGGATGTATAATTTCATGCTATGGTATCAGAATTTTTATATATGACTAAAAGATTTATAGTTATATTCTTATTTATTCTAAAAGTAAACTTTCACTACAAAAAAATAAAATATTTGTAACAAATTTAAAATGGTTATAAAAAATTATTTTTTCATAACAAAAATTAGTAATTGTTACATAATAACAATATTTTGTAACAATACAATTTGTTACAACACGTTTTGATATTTTATAACGACTTGATTTTTTGTTATAAATTATGTTGGCTTTTGTAACAAACCTGTGTTATATTGCAAAATTTATAATATTTTATAACAAAAAAATGAAGTTATTGCAAAAATTTAAAATATTTTGTAACAAAATATCCATTTGTTTCAAAAAATTCAATTGTTTTGTAACAAAAAATTAATTTGTCATAAAATTTAATATTATTTGTAACAATTGCAAGTTATTTATTTGTCATAAAATACAAGAATTTTTGTAACTAAAAAAATATTTTAAAATATTAAAATCTTTAAGATAATTTTATTTTGTTTCAAAAATTTAATTTTTTAAAATATTATTTGTATTAATTAATTATTTTTTATAAAAAAATTAAAGATTAAATGATTAATTTTTAAAAATAGTATATATTATTTTATATTTTTTATAAAATTAATATATAATTTTTACTAATAATCAAATCTTAAATGTTGACTAAAAATTAATTTTTTAAATTAAAAAAAATTAATTGTTAAACATGAATAAAAATAGTTAAAATTGAAAAATAAAAACAAATGTAAAAAGTAAAAACTCTAATTCTAACCCTCACTTTCACTCTTTAATTTTGATGTTTGTCGTCCTCATCCACTCTCACTACCTCCACGGCTCCACCATCTCATTGCAGAAAACAGAACCTACCATAACACAACACTCACCATTAAACCTGTAAGACTCCGATTGTTAAAAAATAAATAACAAATTATTTGTGATTTATTATAGTTATTCATGGTTTTATTTTCAAAAAAATTATTTATCAAAAAATAATTAAATCTCAAGATTTTGATTTTAAAATCAATTAGAACTCATATCATTTTCATAAATATTTGGATATTTTTTATTTAAAATTTAAAACTTTAATAATTTGATTACTCATAATTTTATTAAAAATACCTATTTTATACCCTAATTTTATTAAAATTTTCAAATAGAAACCTAATTTACACCAACTCTCCAAATCCTAACTCTAACCCTCACCTTTTTCCTCTAATTTATACACACACACTCAGCCCTTCACCTAGGGGTGCTAAAATTTTCCGAAACGTAGAGATCTCCACGAGGACTGCACCGAATAGGGACCCGAAAGCGGAAAATTATTTCCGTGGGGATTAGAATGGGGAGAAGCCCCTCCGAGATAGGTGCGGGGACCCGAGTAGGGATCTCTGCCCCATCCCCGATAATTCTCCGAATTCTTGAATTTACTTAAATACGCTTAATTTATTTCTAATATAGGAAATTTTTAGTAACTTCACCTATTGAAAACCATAACCCTACCTTATTGAATGTCTTTCCTTTTCTCTTACTACTCCACTTAGTTACTACGCTGTTCCCAAGCCCTAACTCTCTAGTTCTAAAAGTTCAAAACTCCCATAGTTGTGTCCACAGTCACAGCCATAGCACCATACGTCCATACCCCTCGCCAGTCGCCACTCGCCACCGGCCACTCCTCTTGTTCAGTGCTTACCGTTACCGCGCCGTCACCCTCACAGCTTCACCGCGTCGTTCTCTCTCTTCAAGCGTGGCCTCCTTCCCCTCTCCATTTCCGCGTCTGTGTGATTGCATCTATTCTCATCACTGTCGCCGCGTCCATTCTCCCCTCTCTGCCGACGCATCCCACTACTCTGTCATCTCTTCGTTGCTCGTCATCTACTGGAGAGCATCGCTGCTGACGCTGCAGCATCCATTGATTTCCCCTCTTCCAATCCTCTTTCTCCTCCCCATCCAGTTGACTTCAGGTTTGTTTTTCTCTCCTTCTATGTATCTGAAGCAATTAGACATATAGGTTTTATAATTATGAAATAGCTAGGATTTGATTTTCTGTGATTCTGAGTTGCTGGATTTGTTTACTGATTTTGTTAATTTGTGATTTTCTGTATTTATTTTGCTTGTTTTGAAATTTTATTAATAATATTAATTTTGTGATTCTGAGCTATTGGGTTTGTTTACTGATTTTGTTATTTTGAGTTGCTTGTTTTGAGTTGATTTTGTGATTTAATTTATTAATAATTTTGATTCTATGATTTTGAGCTGTTGAGTTTAATTTATTTTTGCTTGTTTTGAGTTGATTCTATTATTCAATTTGTTAATAACTCTGATTCTATGATTTTGAGTTGATGGGTTCAATTTGCTTCTTTTGAATGGATTCAATTTGTTTTGCTGTCACGCCGTCGTCTGCCCCTCTGAACGTCGCTACTTTTGAATCGCGCCTTGTTACTGATTTTCTGCCTCTTCATTGTGACCCAATCTCTAATTAGGTAACTCAAGTGTCTCTTATTCTGTGATTTTAATTGATTTGGTTTTTGTTTTGATTTGAATATTGATTTGATATAATGTCGCCTGTTTTGGTCTTTTGTTCTCTGACTGGAAGTGCATTTTCTATTTTAATTACTGATTCTCTGGCTAAAATCTCATTTTCTGTTTTGATTACTGCTCTATTTTGGTCATTGATTTAAATAGAAAAATATTAATTCTTTTTTGGCTGAAGCTATTCAATGTAAATTGATTTTGTTAATTTTTGGATGTTATAGACCAAAAAAATTTTTAGTTCACTAACTATATAATTATTGATTTTTTGCTAGACTTGTTAAGGTCATTGTCTCTTTAAAACCAAAGAATTGCAATCAAATAGTTTCAAAATATATTTCCAAAATTAGAAGATTAATAGCAGAAAGTTTTTGTATATATTCTTTAATTTGTATAATATATACTAGCGGCTCAACAGGCACTAACGTGCCTGTTCAGCCGCTTTTCTATTGTTTTTAAGAAATTAATTTTATTTTTCTGTTAATATATTATTTACTTTTCAAATTTATTAGATAAATATTTTTTTATTTTAATATTGACGTGATCTTATTTATATCATATTTTGTTGAAATTAAAATTACTGTAAAACACTTTAAAATGTTAAATTATAAAACCACACAATAAAGAGATAATATAAAATCGTCATAGTTAAAGTTCTAGGTAATATATGAGGTGAAATATTCGATAGAGTAAATTTTTATTCTCAATTATTCTAAAATATACAAAAAGTATTTTCAGAATGATAATGCTTCTATTGTATTTCTTTAAAAGTTTTGAATGTCGTCTATTAATTTATAATATTTTTAATTTAATTTTTTAAATTTGTTATGACAAAATAACGATATGATGAAGTTTTTGTCCGCTAAAATTGCGAAAATATTTTTAAAAATTAGTTTATTCATTGTACTTTATTTTGTTTTTTTTTTTTTGGGTGTTTATGTTATATTCCATACATTATTAAATTTTAATTTGATAATTTTTTTATCATCAAGGACTTATTATTTAGTTACTGTAATTTAATTAAGATTTATTTTTCATCACTAAATAATGTTATGTGTATTACGGTTATTGCCATTAAATAATGTTTGTAGTAGCATTTTTTTAGTTTGTACTTAAATTAGTTATTCAATAAAAATTTGTCCGATAACTCATAAAAATATATACAATGTTATCTATATTTTTAATTTGACGATTTTTAGTTTAGTTACCTATTGACTTATAATATTTAATATAGTATTTTGATATTTTTTAAAAAATTAGAACACATTTTGCCATGACCAAATTTTACTATCTATTAAATTTTTAATTAGGTAAAGATTCTATAATAAAAAGGATCTATATAATTTATACAATACATTAATAAATACATGAGATAAAATAAGACATATTTTTGTACTATTTTACAATAGTTGTTATTTTGTGTTTAAGGTAGATCTTTTCTAATTTTACTATTTAATTTTAAAAGATATATGTTGTTACCAAAATTTTATTACAAAGTTATTGTTATTATTAGTCTTACGAATGTATTGCCTATTTAAAATTTATAGTATTTGTTAATTATTTGTTTTATTTTTTATTATAGAATTCATAATTTTGTTTAACATTAGGCATTTTATATAATAGTGCACAATATCAAACTTCTTAATTTATTCAATACAAAAAATATTTTAAATGAATATTATGCGATGAAGATAAAATATTAAAAATATAAGTAGAGTAAGTGAGTACTAACTTCATATTTGCATGGCTTTTAGTATTATTTGTAACTGGTTCATTATAAGAGATTGATTGAGGCATTGAATTAGTAGCAGTGGTGTATGTCTCGACCTACACTAATACAAAAAAAAATATAAACTTAATATGTTGTAGATTATCTTAAAAGAATTAAAAATTAGTTCTCAGAAATCAAATCAAATCGCGTAAATTAAGTTAATTAATTTTGTTAATCTTCTATATTAAGATTTAATATATAGGCAAAATGACTTAAAACGACGTTATTATATGTTTTGAATATATAGGGTACTAACCAGTTAGGACATCACCACATCTTTTACTTGAACAACTTCATTATAATGTGATTCCAGACCTATATTTTTAAAGAGCAATACAGATAATAAGCATAATTTGAATTCATAAGATTAAAATTAGTTATCATGATTAAAGTTAACTTTTATGTCGCGTATAAAGGTGATTTTAATTATTTTAAATTTGTTTAATTTTATTCTGAAACAGAGAATATTTTAAAAATAATATTCTTCTATTATATTTTTTCATTGATTTTTTTCAAAATTTGAATATCGTCCATTAATTTGTGACATTTTTAAATTTATTTTTTAAATTTATTATGATAAATTAACAATATGATGAGTATTTTGTCCGTTAAGATTGCAGAAATATTTTTTAAAAAAAGTTTATTTGTTATACTCTAATTTATCTTTATTTTTTGTGTTTATATTTTAATATTTCACATTAGAAATTTATTACATATTTAATATTATTAAATTAATATATTTTTAATAATAAATAATGTTACGTGTCTCATGATTATTATTATTATTGGCTGATATAGTAGCATTTTTTTATAATTGATATTTAAGATAGTTATTCAATAAAAATTGATTCAGTAACTCATATAAATATGTAGAGCGTTATCTATGTTTTTAATTTTAGAATTTGAAAATTATTTATCCAATCACTGTTTGTAATATTTAATATAATATTTAGATTTTTTATAAAATTATGACTCATTTTACCGTGATCAAATTTTGGTATTTGTTAAATTTTTAAATGAAAAATAATTTTATAATAAGACGGATTAATTTTTATTTATGCCATGTATTTAAATACATGAGATGAAATATCAATATTCTTGTATTCTTCTTCTATCATTATGTTTGTATTTAAGTCAGAATTCTCCTGATTTTATTTTAAAATTATAAAAAATATATATTATTATCAAAATTTTAAAATATGAAAATATATAAATTAAAATAAAAACTAAAAAAATTAAATTAAAGTATATTAAAAATCATTATGTTACATTAATTTAACACAATATATAAATATTATTTTGATAATAAAATTATTATGTTTGACAACTTTTTATAATTATCTTATAATGTAGTATTTTTGTATTTAAAATGACTTTATTTATTTTTTTAATATGAGAATGCAAATGCATCTTTTTTTTTATTTTTAATATTTTATCTCAAGCATCTACATTAATTTAAAACATAAATATATTTTTTTGTAATAAATTTATAATAAAAGTTTTAGTTAAAGAGTACTCAATACTTCTTTTAATAATTTAGAGCAAAAAATTTATTTTCATTTTATAGTTATTACTTTGTAAAATATATTTAATCACTCAAATTTAAAAATACACATGGCAAAAAAATAAGCGATATGTTAATATTTTTTCTCTTTATTCTATTTGTTATTATTAGTTTTATGAATACATTGTTTATTTTAATTTTTTAATTATTTATATACTATATGATAAAGATGAAATATTAAAAAAATTATTATTTTGTCCACTAAATTTATTTTATGAAATAAATTATGTAAGGATATACGAAGTCTAAACAAAATTGGACACCAAATTCTAGTAACTTTTTGTATTTTTTATTAAGGAGTACTCTGTTATATATGTAATTTTTTTTAAGTTAAATAATAAGCATCAGAAATATATAAATAGTGTATATTAATTTAATTAATTTTGTTATAGAATACCAACCAATTATGTTACTATGACGTCTGTTATTTGGATCAATTTCATTATCATGCGCTTTCAATTCTAGATTTTTCAAAGAGTAGAATACAGATTTTAAGCAAAAATTGAATTTATAGTCGAAAAAAATTAAATTATCATAAGACATGTTAAGTTTTATGTTACCTGAAACAAAATGATGATGACGATGATGATGGTTGGCTCTTATCATTTGTCTAATTGTAGTTAATTATGTACTTGACAATGGATTTGGAATAGGAATTATATTAGTTGATATAATATGATTGCTGATTCGTTGAATTTTCCAATTATATTTGTCAGAACATAAGGTTGCAAGAGCATGATTGAAAGTGAAACAGATATTTAACTCTAACTCTCTTGAGTAAAGTACGATTGAAGGCGCAGAAGTTTTTGTTATCGAAAGTGAATCGATATTTAAATTGAGTACGTATTAATAGTTTTTTTTATTGAAAGTTAATCAACTTTAAATTCTGTCGTGGTTGAAAGTGAATCAGTTTTAAATCTGTCGTGGGTTAAAGCCAGTTTTTGAAAAAAATAAAATAAAATAAAAAGAATTGAGTATGTTTTTAAATTTTAAGTCCTGTCATATGATAAAGCCAATTTTTAATAAAAAGAAAACAGAGATAAAATAAGAAGAAAAATTGGATACCACAATTATTATACATTGGTATAGATAATATTTTTTTAGTAATTATTCATTAATAAATGTTGCATTAACGATTCTGTTTATTATATTTCAATGTGTTTATTTCAATTAGACTCAATAAATTACCAAAATTCAAACTTATTATCTTGAACTTCTTCCTTGATCATGTGATTAGAATCGTTTAACAGAAGATTTTCAGACCAAAAAATCTTTAAAGTAAAAGAAAAATACAATAAAACATATTAGAAAACCTAAAAAAATAAAATAATTTTTAAAATAGAATATATATATATATAAGAAAAATAATAAATTAAAACTTACTTGGTCTATGACATAGAAAAATATAGAGAACGAAATAATCATGAAAGTTGAAATAACAAAAAATATATAACACAGTTCTTATCTTAACACATTTAAATGTTATATGTCAATCTAATAATTAATAAAAATAATATTATCCAATGTAAAATAGATTAAAAATAAGAAAGAGGTTAACAAAATCAATTAACAAAGTTCTTATCTTAAGTTGCCAGATTATTTAAAAAATCAATTAACAAAGTTTGTATCTTACTATATTTATTGTATCTCACTATATTTATTATATTTATTGTGTTATATGTGAATCTAATAATTAATAAAAAATAATATTTTTTAATATAGAACATATTAAAAATAAAGAAAAAAATTAACAAAATATACGTAGAGATTTTTCATTCTACCATTGGTAAATATAAATTTTTTTACATCTTTTATATGCCAATCATATGACAGATGAATAATATTAAATTAATTAATTTTTTTACAATAATTTAAAAAATTAGTAAATGTCAATTTTAGTACTCTTTATAAATAAATGTCAAATTTAATACTCTACATAATTAATAGTTTAGAAAATTATAAACATAGACTTTAATAATACGTATCAATTAATAAACATAGACTTTGATAATACGTATCAAACAATGCAAAAAAAATATTGATAAATTTTAATAAATATAGAATATATTTATAGATAAATTTTAATACTATAAAATATATTTGAGTAGTAGTGCTCGATCTATAATTATACAAAAAAAAATACAAACTTTAGATGTAAAAATGGAATAAGATAAAGAGTACTTGTCCTTTGATTTTTTTTTAAAATTAAAAATTAGTACTCATAACGTCTATTATTATTTTTCAAAAGGTACCTGTGTTTGGCAATGGAATTGGCATAGAAATTGTATCAACTTTCTTGTCAAATTCTCTCACGATGATTTGCAGGTGTCCCTTTCCTAGTAAATACATGTCAGAACCAAAAGATAGCAGCAAGATGCAGAAAAAAGGATCGACAACAGTGAGGAATATTTGTAAGTGGAGCAGTTATTTATTTTCCTCACGATTGCAGCAGTTATTTAATGGGTTAATGATTTTTTTTTAATTATAAACAAAAATGTATTATTACTATTTTATCCATAAATTTGATTTGTAAAATAAATTATTTGAGGGCAAATGGTGTCTATAAAAATTGGACACCAAACTCTAGTATTGCCTTTATATATTGGTATAGATATATATATATATATATATATATATATATATATATATATATATATATATAATGAATAATAAGATAAAGATTTATAATGTACAGTGGCAAAAAAAAAATGGAATTGAATGTTTGAAGTTAATAGTTATGGTTTGAGAATATATGGTGGTGGATAATTGAATATTTAAAATATTAATTTTTGAATATTTAAAGGATTTGGTTACGGTTTGAAGATATATGGTAGTTGGTGCGTATAATGTATATAGTGTGTGCTTATTAAATTCTAAAAGTAATGTGCTAAAGGAAGTGTCTTTTTTTTTTTTTTTTTGGAAAAAGAAAATTAAATTCAAATCACGAAAGTATTATAAATTTTTTTTCTATTCTACAGGTTAATGTAATTATTCAATTCTATTATCTCTTATTTTATCTTTTTTTTTTTGTATTTTTTAATAGAACTTGTTATTCAGGTTATATAATAATTGAGAAATAAGTAAATTGATTGTTTTTTATGGAACTGTAGATGGTGAAAATATTCAAGTTTTAGGGGAGATTTTGCCAAAATTTTTTTAAAAATTTTGAATAAAAGTGAATGGAAAAAAAATTGTAATTAGTGTTATATTTTGTTTTTAATTTTTGTTTTAGTTTTTTCTATTTATAGGAGTGCTAAAATGGTGACAACATGCTACCTAAAGGACTCAAAAATATTTTAATTCATAGAGACACTAATTTCTATTAGATTTTTAACTTTTTGTTAAATTTGTGGAAGAAATATAACTTCCGGAACTAATCAATGTAGACACTAATGTTATTTTGTTTTAAAATAATCTTAGTTAAAATTATTTGTTATTACATATTATATAAATGTTGGCTTGCTTAGTAAATTAGTTAATATATCAATTAATTAAAAAAATAATTTGATAAATTATATATATATAATTTATATTAAAAAAAATATTTCAAAATAAATGTTGTCTTTGTAATTAGAAAAAAAGTTATAAAATCATGTTATATTTGTAACAAATTTTTATGATAGAAAAAATATATTGTTACAAAAAATATTTTAAAAGTAAAAAATTATTATCACTTTTGTAATAAATTTTGGTTTTTGTATTAAAAAAATTTATTATAAAATATTATTTTATATTGTAACAGTTTTATTTTTTGTTATAAAAAATTTTTATAACAGGACATACTGTAACAACCATTTTTTATTATTATAAATTTTTTTTCGTTTCAAAATTCAAATTTTTTGTAACAATTATTTTTTTTACAAATATTACTTTTTCTTGTAATGTTTCAAGATTTCAAAAATTGAACAGTCATCATCAAATAGAATATTCTAGTTATTGGTTCATTAGTTTAGAAATTCAATAAATTCAATCGTAATTCAACCGAAATAAAAAATATAACAATATATAAAATTATAAATAAACATATAAATATATAAATATATTTTAATATATAAATCTTAAAAATATAACATCAAACAAAATCTCATCATCATCGAATGAAAATAAGGTTTTGAAAATAAAACTGGATAAGTGGATATTAAACCGTTAAAACTACCGATTCCAAAATTTAAAGATCCAATTTATTTAACTGGAGTTTAACCAAATTATATTAAAATAAATAACATATTTAATATTTTAATATATACAAAATTATTGTATTACACATTATATATTGTGGAATAAACAAAGAATAATAAAAATAATATTTATCAGTTAATATTAATGTTATTACAAATAATAATAATAGAATTTTTTGAAGAATACATAACAATCGATAATATAATATTATATCATTATTAATATTTTTATTATTTAAAGTTATATTTTTGTGTAATTAATATATACATGTCCTTTTTGGTGTTTAAATTAATATATTCTAATTTTTGTTTAATAAATTATAGGTAACAAATTGTTTTCTCTTTTTTTTTGTCTATGGTATTTTTATATATTCTTTTTTTGAGTTCTAATTAAGTATCTGTCGTTGGCTAATTGGTTGATAACAAATTGTTTAATAAAATAAAGAGCAAAGTACCAAAATTAACCATGAAAGATTATGACACTGACATATCTGATCATAAAAGAATTAAAACTAACTTATAACTATAAAAGATGAGATCAGACAAAATTAGCCAAACCCAAAAAACTAATAAAAATTCCTAAATTTCCCTTCTATCCTAATTTTCCAATATCTCTTTGATTACCACACTCCTTCAATGCTCTTCCTCCGATGATGCTTTATCTTCATTCCCATTAGGTCACGGTACTCTATCTCCGAGATCTTGTGCAACGCTGGGAAGTTAGAGGCTTCCATAATCATGGTATCGATGCTCATGACGCCGTGGAACCTCCCCAACGGCTGGCGAATCTGGACGGCGCTGAAGCAGAGTGTTCTGGTAGTGTTGGGGTCGACGGGAGAGGAGAGGATCAACACTTGACTGTGCCGATGAGGTGGTCGCAGAAGGTGTCGACGGCGTAGATGGCGACGGAGATTCCAGAGGTGTCACTGGCGAGGAACTTGTCGTTCCAGGTAGAGTTGTGGCCACCGAAGAGATAGAAGCTGCAAATTATAGTTTGTTAGACAACAATGCGAGGGAGAAGTGGTAAGACCATTGGAAGAAAGCATTCTCTAATTGTTTTCATAAAGTAGATGATGCAGTTGGACGAATCGGGACACCGGATAGTGAAAGCAATCGTGATGGACCTGAAGGTAGTATTGAATCTTTTACTCCTAAAACTACAAGCTCTATGCAGTGGTTGCTATTCTAACTCAAACCCACATTATAGTCACAAATTGTGGTGATTCAAGTGCAGTTTTATGTCACGAAAAAGAAGCCATGCCTTTGTCTACTAACCACAAAGTAAGGAATCTCTTTCTATTTATACGATTCGTTTTGTTAGAATTCTTTGTTGGGTGCTTTTTTTTTTTGTGACTCTTTGTTGGTAAATTTTTTGTGTTAATTAATATTAACTTTATCCATTTTTTAAGAAAGATACGCATTAGTAAAATTTTTATTTTTTATCACTAAATTTGTTTACCAAAATACTCTTTAATAAATTATTATTTTATTGATTAAACTGTATTTTTAAAAAAATTTAATAATTATATTATTTTTTTTAAAATATCCTTCAATAATTTTTTAATTATTAAATTATAATTTTACCAAAATTTTCGTTAACAATTTTTTTATATTTTACTATTAATTTTTTGATATCTATATATATTATTTTAACATTAAATAAAAAATTTTAGTAAGATTATTTTTTAATATCAATATATATTAATTGTTATACATATTAACAGTGGTAAGATTTTTTTATTTAATGTTAAAATAATATATATTAATATAAAAAATTAATAGTAAAATATAAAAATAATTGTTAACAAAAATTTTAGTAAAATCATAATTTAATAATTAAAAAATTATTGAAGGATAGGTATTTTAGAAAAAAATAATTTAATTATTAACTTTTTAAAAATATTTTAGTAAAAATATAATTTAATCAATAAAAAATTATTAAAGGGCATTTTGGTAAGCAAAATTTAATGATAAAAAATAAAATTTTTGCTAATGAGTATTTTTAAAAAAAATAATTTATTTTTTCTTAAAAAATGGATAAAGTTAATATTAGTTAACACAAAAAATTTAAAATGGATTAAAGATGATATTTTTTAAAAGTTAGAATGGAGGAAAATGTATATTTATAAAATAGAGGAGAATGAAGAGGAGGGGAGGGGAGTGTCATTTTAGCATCTCACAGGAAAGGGAAAGGGAGTGAAATTTTCTCTATTATTTATAGCATGATAGAGAAGATGAATGGGAAAGGATAGAAGCTGCTGGAGGAAGAGCCATACAATGGAATGATTACCGAATTTTTGGTGTTTTGGCAGTGTCAAGATTCATACTTGCTCCTACATCTTCGTGGGCGACGCCATTCTCTCTCTTTAGAACCCTACTACACCGCCAACTTTCATTCTTTTTGATATTGTTTTGATTTTTAGCATACGAAGGAGGTGGCTTCCATTGTGGAAGAAGGTGAAGAGGATTAAAGAATGGAAATGTGATTGGTTAGAATTTGAGAGTTATTAGATTAGAGTAGAAAGACAATTTAAAAATTTTTATTAGTCTTTTAGGATTTGAGTATTTTAAAAGTCAAATTTCATTTTTCATGGTTACAAATTAGTTTTAATTCTTTTATAATCAGATTTGTCACCATTATAATTTTTCATGGATAGTTTTAGTACTTTGCTCATAAAAAGAATATAGCTACTAATAACTTGGGCCTAGTCCAATAAAATTGCTTTAATAGCCACATTAAATCAATAATTTCCACACGTCCAAAAAAAAAAAAATCAATAATTTCCACCAATGCTTTCACCATCCTCAGTTGCAACAAATATTTCAAAGGGTTAACAAGCCATGGGAATTAAAGTTCCAGCATGTTTATCGAGAGGCCAATCGAAGCGCATATTGGCTGGCGAAAAAGGGTTGCCATATGCCCATGGGATTCCATTTCATAGATCAACCACCAAAAGTAGTTGTTTCTATGATGATGTAATGGGAGCCAATGTACCCCGCCTAGTTGATAGCTCTTAGCCTCTTAGTCTTGTTCTCTTGGGTTTAAGCCCCGACACACAACAAAAAAATCAATATTTTCCTCCATCTCATTCTTCAAGTTGCACACCGTTCTTCAAGTTGCAAGTGTTGCATGTCTTCAACCTTCAGCATGTATACACCCATTGTCTTTATCGTCTATCGTGGGCATAATGGAGAGGCTGAGTCGATAGAAGAGTCAAAACAGAAAGACAAAAGCAAAGAGGGAGCTGTGAGTAGAAAAGCAGCTTGCTAGTTCCAAAAAAGGGAGCAAGTGAGGCCAAAGAATAGATCACAGATGAAAATAGCTGGCTAGCAGTGGACATCTTGGCCAAACTATGTCTTTCTAATTTTTTCGCCTCAGAAACTGTTCGAATTTTAAGTCAGTTTTATTCACCGATCTTCCGATCCAATTTTGATTATTTGAACTAGACTAAGCTTTGTTGTTTGTCGAACCGATTCACCCAGATAGTCTGAGTCGAAATGGTTTAGTTGAATTTTTAGAACCATAAAAATTTTTGTATAAAAGTAATACAATAATTAAGTTAATAATAAAATTTTAAATAATATTATAAAATCGTTTATTCCAAAAGTTTAAATAGATAGATAAAAATTCTCTATACTGTCATAAATATGTCTTAAGCAAGAGAGAGACTTAATAAATAGTGTTACAAGAGCAAAAATTAATCCGTGATCACACATAATATATATATTTGTGTAACTAACTAACTATTCCATAGGATTTTTGCTAAACTAAAATAAAAAAAAATTATTTGAAAAAAAATTATTATATTTTTAATTTTTAGAGTTTTCTTTTTGTTTAGGAGAAGTTTGCCCAATCTTGACGAATTTCACATAATACGTGAAGTTCGTCTAATCTGTCAGCAAATTTTATTATATTCTCCAATTAAATATATATTATAAATAAAAAGATGATATCTTTTGTAAATAAAAATATCATTTACCTCTATCGAATATATATAATAATTTGTCTCACTTTCTACATATATATATATATATATATATATATATATATATATATATATATATATGTTATTGACCATTGGTATATATTATATAAAATTCTTTAAACCGTATTCTTAACCATGGTTTAGTTGAATAAGGATGAACATAATAAAAAAAAATATTAAGAGTACAGTTTAAAGAATTTTATAGTATATGCCAATAGTCAATAACACACGTAAAAAATAAAAAAAAATTGTTATAGATATTCGATAGAAGTAAATAATATTTTTATGGTATCATTTTTTTATTTATAATATGTATTTAATTGAACGAATATGGTAAAAATTGTCGAGAGTTGGACAAACTTCTCCATCCTAAACAAAAAAAATGGATTCTGACAATTAAAGATAGAATAAATTTTTTCTGGATTTAAAGATTTTTTTATTTTAACTTAGAAAAAAATCCTATTCCATACAATAAGTTAATTAGTTAAAATCCAAAGTAGCTGGAACTAGTGGTATACATGGATATGATGAAATTGGGCTCGTATTAACCTGGATTCGGCCCGAAATAATGACCGAATCTATTTTTGAGACTCTTATTCAGCTTTAAATTTGGTGAGATTACACTACTTTTGGATCATACTAAAACCAGGTCTTGATAAATTTTATGTCAAAAAATTATGATGCACTTATTTATAAAGAAAAAAAATATATACTTATTACTGAGAAGTTGATATTCATATTTAACCTTGAATTTGTCTATAAATTCAAATTTCATGCTTCTTTGATCTATTTTCTAATTCAACAAGTGTAATAAAAAATAAAACAATAAGTTTATAATTAATATAACATAATATTGGAATTAATTTAAAATATATATACTTTTTTTAGTCCCCTTAGGGTGTATATGGGGTCGGGTGAAGTCGGGTTCGCCATGATCCGGATCTGGATCCGGATCCGACTCTAAATAATGACCGGTTCTATTTTTGATACCCTTACCCGGTCCTAAATTCGGTAAAATCACACCAACTTAGTCCTCAAAGTGCTTGGATCTGGACCGGACCAGGTCATGTACACTCTAGTTGGAACATATAGGAATGACAATAGAGCATGACAGGGTTGTAAGTTATTTTATTAAAATAATAATGTCGTCCATGTAATTAATGAAACTAATTCTAATTATAGTGAGTTAAATATAATGACTGTTACTTAATAAAAGAAATAGAATTAGTGAAAGTTTTAAATAATAAAAATAAAAGATATATCTCCCCTCTCTCTTCAGAACGGAAATATAAATGTTACGATGTTCAAAAGAGATACGTGACAAGCAAGAAAAGAAAAACCTCTGAAAAATAACAGGTTTTGGTTTTCTCTCTGCCATCAACGAGAAAGTGAAAGGAAAGAAGGAAGAGAAGAAAAAATATCCAAAAATATTGAAAGAATGCCCATTGATTAGAGAATTTTATACCCTAATTGCCCATAATACAAAGATCATTAGGAGCAGTGAAAGCGTGGTGCGTCCATAACCTATAAATTCTTGAATGAATCGAACCGGACGAACCGGACTTGTATTGGGCCCAAGGCCCAACCCACCCTTGATTAAGTGAAAGGCAACATCCTTCTTTCTTTCCTCATTATGTTTCACGTTGGAAACTTGAGGAGGGGAAGAACACAATTAGCAAACCCTTGTTCTTCATTCAATTGGACATATCTTTCAATTTGGAGCTCCGATTGATGTACCGTTTGCGGCCACGCGACCGCAGTGTCGATCTCTACAAAGCCCAGTCAATGATGAGGTAAGAAAGCCACTTCTGTGTTTCAGTCTCCTTCTCCCTAAAATTTGAATTTTATGAGTAATTATGTTAAAAATTGTTTGATTTCGGTGTTTAGGTTCAAATTAGCTTGTGAATTTTGTTGAATGTGGCTCCCTTGAGCTATGGGCAAGGTAAAAACCCTAACCCTCTTGTGAAATTATTGAGATTTTGAGTTTAGAGATTAATTATAGTGATATATGTGGTTTATATTGAATGTTGTTGGTAAGGAAATCAATTGGAGGTCAAAACTTGTGATATTGGAGCTTAATTGAGGTCCTAGAAACTTGGATTGGGTTTTTGGTGCTGGAAAATCTGTTTGGAAGGTGTTGAGTGGTGCGGAATTTCTAACCACAGACTAACTGGCAAGTGCACTGGGTCGTACCAAGTAATACCTTACGTGAGTAAGGGTCGATCCCACGAGGATTGATGGATTAAGCAACAATAGTGTTTGATAGGGTTAGTTAGACAAACAAAAAATAGTATTGAGATGCAATATAAAAGACATTAAACAATATAAAGAATATTGAATAAAGGCAAGTAAATACTTTGGAAAAAATATGGAGAAGATAGTTAAGGCTTCAGAGTTATCTATTTTCCGGATTGACTTTTCTTATTAACTATTTTAATCATGCAAGATTTAATTCATGGCAAACTACATGTGACTAGACCCTAATTCCTTAGACCTTCCTAGTCTCCTCTAAAATTCATCAACAGCCAATTCTTTAGTCAATTAATTCCAATTAGAGGGTGATGATCAAATTCCAGTTTATATGCCACAAAAACTCTAATTACCCAAAAATAAAAGAATTATATGTCACGTATCCTATTAAATCCAGATAATTAAAATTTAGGAGAATTTGTTTTCAAGCTGTTGTTCAAGTAAAGAGCTTTTCCAAGTTATACAAGAACTCAAATAGAAAGAGGGTCATACTTCCGTTCCACCCATATTCATAAAATAAAGAACGAAAACAATTCTTAAATATAAATCAAGATATGAATTAAAATAGGAAAACAATAAAATCAATCCATACAATAGATAGAGCTCCTAACCTTAATAATGGAGGTTTAGTTGCTCATGGAAAAGAGAAAATAAGGATTCAGGTAAAATGTACTGAGTTCCAATATGATGGATCTGAATCCACTAGGGAAGGAAAGTTTCTCCCTTTTATAACTAATCCTAATTAATTTTAAATCTATCTTTAAAACTAAAATAATATCTTTTCCTATTTTTAAAATTTGAATTTAAATTAGAATTAATTATAGCAATCAGCAAATCTTCAATTGATGGATGGGGACCACTTGGCTTCACTAGGATCCACGCCTAACTTGGGCTTGGCAGCATGAATTGGAGTTTAGTTGAGTGAAGCTGCGCCTAACTTGGGCTTTAGTGCGCCTAACTTGAAGTGGGCAGGACCAATCTCGCGTATTGTTGTTGTGTCTTGCGCCTAACTTGAGAAATCTCAAGTTAGGCGCAGCCTTGGTAGCGAGTTCGGAGAAGAAGCATGGACTATTATATATCGTTGGAAAGCTCTGGAAGTTAGCTTTCCAACGCCACTGAAATCACGTACATTGGACCTCTATAACTCGAGTTATTTAGGTTTGAGTGCAGAGAGGTCAGGGTTGACAGCATCATTCGCCTTCATCTCTTCTTCTACAGAAACTCCATCAAATCCAGCTGAATGCTACCTAAAATAAACAGAATTGCACAAGATTCAAAGTAGCATCTATATTGGCTAAAAGATAATTAATTCTTTATTAAACTCAATAATTTAGATGCAAATTCACTAAGAAAAGATAGGAAAGATGCTCACGTATCACAACACCAAACATGAACTGTTGCTTGTCCTCAAGAAACCAAAACTAATATAACCTTAGGATGTGAATTTGCATGAGAATGAGAGTTTGATTAAGCTCATGTCTCTTCTTATAGTTAGGTTTACAACTGCAATCCTGAATAGTTTTGGCATCTCACTTTATCTTTTGAAGTTCGGAATGATTGGCATCCATAGGAACTCAGAATTCAGATAGTGTTATTGATTCTCCTAGTTCAGTATGTTGATTCTTGAACACAGCTACTTTATGAGTCTTGGCCGTGACCCTAAGCATTTTGTTTTCCAGTATTACCACCGGATACATAAATGCCACAGACACATAACTGGGTGAACCTTTTCAGATTGTGACTCAGCTTTGCTAGAGTCCCCAGTTAGAGGTACCCAAAGTTCTTAAGCACACTCTTTTTGCTTTGGACCACGACTTTAACCCTTCAGTCTCAAGCTTTTCACTTGACACCTTCACGCCACAAGCACATGGTTAAGGATAGCTTGATTGAGCCGCTTAGGCCAGGATTTTATTCCTTTGGGCCCTCCTATCCATTAATGCTCAAAGCCTTGGATCCTTTTTACCCTTTTCCTTTTAGTTTAAAGGGTTATTGGCTTTTTCTGCTTGCTTTTTCTCTCTCTTTTCTTTTTCCGCAAGCTTTGTGTTTTCACTACTTTTTCTTGCTTCAAGAATCAAATTTTTTTTTCAGATTATCAATAACATTTCTCTTTTTTCATCATTCTTTCAAGAGCCAACAATTTTAACATTCATAAATTTCACTATCAAAAGATATGCACTGTTTATGTCATGCATTCCGAGTCACATAAAATACCACCACATTTGAATAAATGAGACTACTCTAAAAATTAAACTCAAATTCTCATGCACTACATCTGTTCTTCTTTCTTTTTGATTTCAAGCTCAGTGGGCAATACATGAGGCATCTTTCAGAATTAAAGCAATTAAGAGAAAACTACACTAGACCTAGGATTTTAACTAATAAAGGATCATGCAACAAATAAAGCAAAATAGCAGGAAACCGGAACATATCATAGTAAAAGCGGGGAAGAATATAGAATGAAAGGAACTCAACCACCTTAGTTATCCTCACGGTCGTTTTATTCTTCAGGTTGTGTTCCTCCGTGAAGATGATTCGCTTCCCTTTAGTGCTATAAAATAAAAAGAAAACCCATAAGTAAAGCGTCAATACCAAACTTAAAAGTTTGCTTATCCTCAAACAAAGAAGAATTGAAAACAGAGAGGGACATAAAAAGACATACAGAAGAGTAAAAATAAATATTAATCTAAAAAAAAACCAAAAATAAAAAAGACAAAAAAGATAAAAATTAAAATTTTTTTTACTTTTTTATTTTTTTTGTTTTTTTATATATATAATTATTTATTTATTGTATTTATTTTTATATATATAAAATGGTGGGGGGAGGGGGAAAAAGAGTATATATATATTATTTTATTATATGTGTGTGTTAGAAGGGGGGGGGGGAGTTATATATATATAGGGGGGTTACGTGTATCAGTGTATGGGAAGGGAAGGATATGAATGAGGGGGTAGGTGGGGTGGTCATGGGAATTGGGGAGGGAGTTGGTCACGAAAATTGGAAGGGATGGGTGCAGGGGTTACGAGCAGAAGGAAAGAGAATGGACATGGGTTGCTCTTCTTTTTTTTTTTTTTTAACTCTCCCACGTTAATTGAAGATAGACAAAAAATTTTTTAAGTGTTCGATTCCTGTTTTAAATTAGCTGCATGATCAAAATACACGTAAAATGAAAGAAAAACAGTAAATAAAAGTCAAGTAAATAAAAAAATCACTACTAATAAAAATAAAACAAAATAGAGTTAAGAATGAAAAGGAATGATCATATCACAGTGGGTTGTCTCCCACCTAACACTTTTAGTTAAAGTCCTTAAGTTGGACATGTGATGAGTTCTTTGTCATGGTGGCTTGTGCTTGTACTGATCCAGGAATCTCCATCAATGTTTGTAAAACCAATGGCCACTGGGATTCCAAACTAGGCGCATAACGCCTTAGAGCAAGTTGAAACAAGTGACAAGGCCCCATGAGTGTTGATTGTGGGAATGAATTCCTGGGTCCCAAACCTTACTTTTATACTCGTCTCCTTGTGGATCACCATTGTTCCCACCGGGTGACAAGCGATCTGAATTCTCACAGAGACATCCAAACAACCTTCTAGACCCATTCAATTGAGCTCTACACCAATCCTTGCACTTCAATTTGGAGCATGCAACCATATTGACCCTTGCTTGACAACTCTTACCACTAACCATCTTCCTCTTACTCTTAATGTCACAAAGAGCTCTAAGTTGACCATCCGTCTCCAGTAGCCCATATTCAAGTGGGAACGTAAAGGTTAAGGATAGGAATTTTACCCACTTGAATGTTGTATTGGATGGTGATGGCTTTGGGAGAGGTCTTGCAAGCTCCACTCCCTTGAGTTCTTCTTTGAATTCTTCCACTTTTTTGCAAGCTTCCTCAATTTCAACATCTTCCTCTTGGTAGCTGTCTTCTAATTCAATATCTTCTTCATTCACTACTAGAAAACTAATTATTACAGATGGATATTTCCGACGGATTTTATCCCACTGAAATACAGACGAAATTTCAGAAGAATTTTTTGTCGGAAAACAAAAAAAATGAATTAGCATAAATTACAGACGGAAGAGAAAATCCGTCTATAATTCTGTCAGAAAAATTAATTTTTTTCGTGAAAAATAGTTACAGACGGAAAATCCGTCTGTAATTCAATAGACAAAAATACTATATTTTATTAAATTATTACAGACGAAAAATCTGTCTATAATTTAAAATTTTCCGCCGAAAAAAATCTTATACCTAATCTACCCCGTCTCTCTCTCTCTCGAGCTCCCTTCACAAATAACTCTAACCTAATCTACCCCCTCTCTCTCTCGACTCAATTTACAAAGCACTCCATGAAGATGAACACCGTCTTCATTGTGCCTCAGGAAGACGATTAACCTAGCTAACTGATGAGCGGATAATTTATACGCTTTTTGGCATTGTTTTTAGTATGTTTTTAGTAGAATCTAGTCACTTTTAGGGATGTTTTCATTAGTTTTTATGTTAAATTCACATTTCTGGACTTTACTATGAGTTTGTGTATTTTTCTGTGAATTCAGGTATTTTCTGGCTGAAATTGAGGGACTTGAGCAAAAATCAGATTCAGAGGTTGAAGAAGGACTGCTGATGCTGTTGGATTCTGACCTCCCTACACTCAAAGTGGATTTTATGGAGTTATAGAACTCGAAATGGCGCGCTTTCAATTGCTTTGGAAAGTAGACATCTAGGGCTTTCCAGAAATATATAATAGTCCATACTTTGGCCAAGTTTAGATGACGCAAACTGGCGTTCAACGCCAGCTCTCTGCCCAAATCTGGCGTCCAGCGCCAGAAAAGGATCCAAAACCAGAGTTGAACGTCCAAACTGGCACAAAAACTGGCGTTCAACTCCAAGAAGGACCTCTGCACGTGCAACACTCAAGCTCAGCCCAAGCACACACCAAGTGGGCCCCGGAAGGGGATTTATGCATCAATTACTTACTTCTGTAAACCCTAGTAGCTAGTTTATTATAAATAGGACATTTCACTATTGTATTTGACATCTTTGGATTATCTTTTGATCCTTTGATCATCTTTGGATGCCTGGTTCTTAGATCAGAGGGGCTGGCCATTCGGCCATGCCTGGACCTTTCACTTATGTATTTTTAACGGTAGAGTTTCTACACTTCATAGATTAAGGTGTGGAGCTCTGCTGTTCCTCAAAGATTAATGCAAAGTACTACTGTTTTCTATTCAATTCATCTTGTTTCGCTTCTAAGATATTCATTCGCACTTCAACCTGAATGTGATGAACGTGACAATCATCATCATTCCCTATGAACGCGTGCTTGACAACCACTTCCGTTCTACCTTAGATTAAATGAGTATCTCTTAGATCTCTTAATCGAAATCTTCGTGGTGTAAGCTAGAATGATGGCGGCATTCAAGAGAATCCGGAAGGTCTAAAACTTGTCTGTGGTATTCCGAGTAGGATTCAATGAATGAATGACTGTGACGAGCTCCAAACTCGCGATTGCTGGGCGTAGTGACAGACGCAAAAGGATAGTAAATCCTATTCCAGCATGATCGAGAACCGACAGATGAATAGCCGTGCCGTGACAGGGTGCATTGACCATTTTCACTGAGAGGATAAGATGAAGCCATTGACAAGGGTGATGCCTCCAGACGATTAGCCGTGCCGTGACAGGGCATTTGGATCATTTTCCCGAGAGAAGACCGAAAGTAGCCATTGACAATGGTGATGTATCACATAAAGCCAGCCATGGAAAGGAGTAAGACTGATTGGATGAAGATAGCAGAAAAGCAGAGGTTCAGAGGAACGAAAGCATCTCTATTCGCTTATTTGAAATTCTCACCAATGATTTACATAAGTATTTCTATCCCTGTTTTATTAATTGTTTTCGAAAACACCATTATCAATTTATATCTGCCTGACTGAGATTTACAAGGTGACCATAGCTTGCTTCATACCAACAATCTCCGTGGGATTCGACCCTTACTCACGTAAGGTATTACTTGGACGACCCAGTGCACTTGCTGGTTAGTTGTGCGAAGTTGTGAACCATGGTATTGGCATCATGTTTTTGGCGCCATTACCAGGGAAAGAAAGAGCGATGAATTTTACATAATTAAAGTGTAATCACAATTTCTGCGCACCAAGTTTTTGGCGCCGTTGCCGGGGATTGTTCGAGTTTTCGGCAAGCTTTTGGTCCGGTAACATCAGTGCCAAGTTTGATCCGGCAACAACACCAAGTTTTTGGCGCCGTTGCCGGGGATTGTTCGAGTTTGGACAACTGACGGTTCATCTTGTTGCTCAGATTAGGTAATTTTCTTTTTGTTTTAATTTCAAAAATTTTTCAAAAATCTTTCAAAATTTTCTCCTTTGTTTTCGAAAAAAAAATTGTTTTCAAAAATATATTTTTCTTCAGAATTTTTAAGAATGAATTCTAGTGTTTCATGAAGCATGCTAAGCCTGGCTGGCTGTAAAGCCATGTCTAAATTCATTTGGACTGAGGCTTGCAATTTGTTATCAAGAGTAAGCTAGTTGTTGTTAATCCACTTGCTGCTGTTCCTGATTTACATGCTGAAGCTTGGCTGGCCATTGGCCATGTCTAGTGTTTTGGACCGGAGCTTTCATTGAAAGCTTGGCTGGCTAGTGAGCCATGTCTAATTCCTGGACTGAAGCTTTAGACTAAGAATGCAAGATTCCTGGAATTCATATTAAAAATTTTGGAATCCTTATTTTTCTTTTTCATAATAATTTTCGAAAAAAAAAATACAAAAAAATTAGAAAATCATAAAAATCAAAAATATTTTTTGTGTTTCTTGTTTTAGTCTTGAGTCATATCATAAGTTTGGTGTCACTTGCATATGCATCTTACATTTTTAGAAAATTCATGCATTCATAGTGTTCTTCATGATCTTCAAGTTGTTCTTGGTAAGTCTTCTTGTTTGATCTTGATGATTTCATGTTTTGTGTCTTTTCTTGTTTTTCATATGCATTCTTGAATTCTTAATGTCTAAGCATTAAAGAATTCTAAGTTTGGTGTCTTGCATGTTTTCTTTGCATTAAAAATTTTTTCAAAAATATGTTCTTAATGTTCATCTTGACATTCATAGCATTCTTGCATGCATCACATGTTTTGATCTAAAATTCTCATGCATTGCATCATTTTTCTTGTTTTTCTCTCTCATCATAAAAATTCAAAAATAAAAAAAAATATCTTTCCCTTTCTCTCTCATCAAATTCGAAAATTTGGATTGACTTTTTCAAAAATTTTTAGAATCAAGTTGTTTCTTATGAGTCAAATCAAATTTTCAATTTGAAATTCTTATCTTTTTCAAAAATCAAATCTTTTTCAAATTTCTTAGTTATTTTTGAAAATTCCAAAAATATTTTTCAAAAATCTTTTTCTTATTTTTACATCAAATTTTCGAAAATAACAATAACAATTAATGTTTTGATTCAAAAATTTCAAGTTTGTTACTTACTTGTTAAGAAAGATTCAAACTTTGAGTTCTAGAATCATATCTTGTGATTTCTTATGAATCAAGTCATTAATTGTGATTTTAAAAATCAAATCTTTTTCAAAAACTAATTTCTATCATATCTTTTCAAAAATATCTTCTCATCTTATTTTTTTCAAAAATCTAATTTCAAAATATCTTTTCCAACTTCCTAACTTCTTATCTTTTCAAAATTTGTTTCAACTAACTAACTAACTTTTTGTTTGTTTCTTAACTTTTTCAAAACTATCTAACTAACTCTCTCTCTCTCTAATTTTCGAAAATATCTTCCCTCTTTTTCAAAAATTTCTTTTTTATTAACTAATTATTTTTATTTTTGATTTTAAAATTTTTTCGAAAAAATACTAACCTTTTTCAAAAACTATTTTCGAAAATCACTAACTCTTTTTCAAAAATTATTTTCGAAAATTCTTCCTCTCCCATCTTATTCTATTTATTTATTCATTTACTAACATCTCATCTCACATCTCTGCCCTCCTCACAGTTGTGTTTCTTTCTTTACATCACATTCTTTGTCTCCCTCTTTTCTCCCACTCACAAAGGGATCCCTATACTGTGGTATAAAGGATCCATATTATTATTATTATATTTTTCTGTGCCTTCTTCTTTGTCATATGAGCAGGAGCAAGGACAAGAATATTCTTGTTGAAGCAGATCCAGAACCTGAAAGGACTCTGAAGAGAAAACTAAGAGAAGCTAAATTACAACAATCCAGAGATAACCTTTCAGAAATTTTCGAACAGGAAGAGGAGATGGCAGCCGAAAATAATAATAATGCAAGGAGAATGCTTGGTGACTTTACTGCACCAAATTCCAATTTACATGGAAGAAGCATCTCCATTCCTACCATTGGAGCAAACAATTTTGAGCTGAAACCTCAATTAGTTTCTCTGATGCAGCAGAACTGCAAGTTTCATGGACTTCCATCTGAAGATCCTTTTCAGTTCTTAACTGAATTCTTGCAGATCTGTGATACTGTTAAGACTAATGGAGTAGATCCTGAAGTCTACAGGCTCATGCTTTTCCCATTTGCTGTAAGAGACAGAGCTAGAATATGGTTGGACTCTCAATCTAAAGATAGCCTGAACTCTTGGGATAAGCTGGTCATGGCTTTCTTAGCCAAGTTCTTTCCTCCTCAAAAGCTGAGCAAGCTTAGAGTGGATGTTCAAACCTTCAAACAAAAAGATGGTGAATCCCTCTATGAAGCTTGGGAAAGATACAAACAGCTGACCAAAAAGTGTCCTTCTGACATGCTTTCAGAATGGACCATCCTGGATATATTCTATGATGGTTTATCTGAGCTATCAAAGATGTCACTGGACACTTCTGCAGGTGGATCCATTCACCTAAAGAAAACGCCTGCAGAAGCTCAAGAACTCATTGACATGGTTGCTAATAACCAGTTCATGTACACTTCTGAGAGGAATCCTATGAGTAATGGGACGCCTATGAAGAAGGGAGTTCTTGAGGTTGATACTCTGAATGCCATATTGGCTCAGAATAAAATATTGACTCAGCAAGTCAATATGATCTCTCAGAGTCTGAATGGAATGCAAGCTGCATCCAACAGTACTCAAGAGGCTTCTTATGAAGAAGAAGCTTATGATCCTGAGAACCCTGCAATAGCAGAAGTAAATTACTTAGGTGAACCTTATGGAAACACCTATAACTCATCATGGAGAAATCACCCAAATTTCTCATGGAAGGATCAAAAGCCTCAACAAGGCTTTAATAATGGTGGAAGAAACAGGTTTAACAATAATAAACCTTTTCCATCATCCACTCAGTAACAGACAGAGAACTCTGAACAAAATACTTCTAATTTAGCAAACTTAGTCTCTGATCTATCCAAGGCCACTGTAAGTTTCATGAATGAAACAAGGTCTTCCATTAGAAATCTGGAAGCACAAGTGGGCCAGCTGAGTAAAAGGATCACTGAAATCCCTCCTAGTACTCTCCCAAGCAATACAGAAGAGAATCCAAAAGGAGAGTGCAAGGCCATTGACATAAGCACCATGGCCGAACCTGTAAAGGAAGGAGAGGACGTGAATCCCAAGGAGGAAGACCTCCTGGGACATCCAGTGGTCAATAAGGAGCTTCCCTCTGAGGAACCAAAGGACTCTGAGGCTCGTCTAGAGACCATAGAGATTCCATTAAACCTCCTTATGCCCTTCATGAACTCTGATGAGTATTCCTCTTCTGAAGAGAATGAGGATGTTACTGAAGAGCAAACTGCCAAGTTTCTTGGTGCAATCATGAAGCTGAATGCCAAATTATTTGGCATTGATACTTGGGAAGATGAACCTCCCTTGTTCATCAATGAACTAAGTGATCTGGATCAACTAACATTGCCTCAGAAGAGACAGGATCCTGGAAAGTTCATAATACCTTGTACCATAGGCACCATGATCTTTAAGGCTCTGTGTGACCTTGGTTCAGGAATAAACCTCATGCCCCTCTCTGTAATAGAGAAACTGGGAATCTATGGGGTGCAAGCTGCTAAAATCTCATTAGAGATGGCAGACAATTCAAGAAAACAGGCTTATGGACAAGTAGAGGACGTGTTAGTAAAGGTTGAAGGCCTTTACATCTCTACTGATTTCATAGTCCTGGATACTGGAAAGGAAGAGGATGAATCCATCATCCTAGGAAGACCTTTCCTAGCCACAGCAAGAGCTGTGATTGATGTGGACAGAGGAGAATTAATCCTTCAATTGAATGAGGACAACCTTATGTTTACAACTCAAGGATCTCTCTCTGCATCCATGGAGAGGAAGCATAAAAAGCTTCTCTCAAAGCAGAGTCAACCAAAGCCCCCACAGTCAAACACTAAGTTTGGTGTTGGGAGGCCACAACCAAACTCTAAGTTTGGTGTTGAACTCCCATATCCAAACTCTAAGTTTGGTGTTGGAGAGTCTCAACAATGCTCTGAACATCTGTGAGGCTCCATGAGAGCCCACTATCAAGCTACTGACATTAAAGAAGCGCTTGTTGGGAGGCAACCCAATTTTTATCTAACTATATTTTTCTTAGTTATATGTCTTTATAGGTTCATGATCATGTGGAGTCACAAAATAAATATAAAAATTGAAAACGGAATCAAAAACAGCAGAAGAAAAATCACACCCTGGAGGAAGCATCTGCCTGGCGTTCAACGCCAGAACAGAGCATGGTTCTGGCGCTGAACGCCCAAAATGGGCAGCACCCTGGCACTGAACGCCCAGAACAAGCATGGTTCTGGCGTTCAACGCCAGAAATGGCCAACAAATGGGCGTTGAACGCCCAAAATGGGCACCAACCTGGCGCTGAACGCCCAGAGTTGTGTGCAAGGGCATTTTGCATGCCTAAATTGGTGTAGGGATGTAAATGCCTTGACACCTCAAGATCTGCGGACCCCACAGGATCATCTCAGGATCTGTGGACCCCACAGGATCATCTCAGGATCTGTGGTCCCCACAGGATCCCCACCCACCTCACCCTCTCTCTCTCCATTCATGACCATCCCTTCTGTTTTCCATTCACCACTCACATCCATACACACATCCCTCCATCTCCTCCATATCTTCTTCTTCTTCTATTCTTTCTTCTTTTGCTCGAGGGCGAGCAACATTCTAAGTTTGGTGTGGTAAAAGCATAAGCTTTTTGTTTTTCCATTACCATTGATGGCACCTAAACCTCTAAAAGAGGGGAAGGGAAGACAAAGGCTTCCACCTCCGAGTCATGGGAGATGGAAAGATTCATCTCAAAGGTCTATAGCTCAGTGGTAGAACATGTGGCTGTAAATCAAGAGATCCCTGAGATACCTCAGGGGATGCACTTCCCTCCACATAAATATTAGGAGCAAATCAACACCTCCCTAGGAGAATTAAGTTCCAACATGGGACAACTAAGGGTGGAACATCAAGAGCACTCCATCATCCTTCATGAAATAAGAGAAGATCAAAAAGCAATGAGGGAGGAGCAACAAAGACAAGGAAGAGACATAGAAGAGCTCAAGGACATCATTGGTTCCTCAAGAAGGAAACGCCATCATCACTAAGGTGGACTCATTCCTTGTTCTTACTTTTTCTGTTTTTCATTCTCTATGTTATGTGCTTATCTATGTTTGTGTCTTCATTACATGATCATTAGTAGTTAGTAACTATGTCTTAAAGTTATGAATGTCCTATGAATCCATCACCTCTCTTAAATGAAAAATGTTTTAATTCAAAAGAACAAGAAGTACATGAGTTTTTGAATTTATCCTTGAACTTAGTTTAATTATATTGATGTGGTGACAATGCTTCTTGTTTTCTGAATGTATGCTTGAACAGTGCATATGTCTTTTGAAGTTGCTGTTTAAGAATGTTAAATATGTTGGCTCTTGAAAGAATGATGACTAGGAAACATGTTATTTGATAATCTGAAAAATCATAAAAATGATTCTTGAAGCAAGAAAAAGCAGCAAAGAACAAAGCTTGCAGAAAAAAAAATGGGCAAAAAAAAAATAGAAAGAAAAAGCAAGCAGAAAAAGTCAAAAGCTCTTAAAACCAAGAGGCAAGAGCAAAAAGCCAATAACCCTTAAAACCAAAAGGCAAGGGCAAATAAAAAGGATCCTGGTCTAAGCGGCTAAACCAAGCTGTCCCTAACCATGTGCTTGTGGCGTGTAGGTGTCAAGTGAAAACTTGAGACTGAGCGGTTAAAGTCAAGGTCCAAAGCAAAAAAAGAGTGTGCTTAAGAACCCTGGACACCTCTAATTGGGAACTTTAGCAAAGCTGAGTCACAATCTGAAAAGGTTCACCCAATTATGTGTCTGTGGCATTTATGTATCCGGTGGTAATACTGGAAAACAAAGTGCTTAGGGCCACGG
Source organism: Arachis ipaensis (assembly GCF_059453495.1). NCBI lineage: Eukaryota > Viridiplantae > Streptophyta > Magnoliopsida > Fabales > Fabaceae > Arachis > Arachis ipaensis. The sequence continues at coordinate 21,638,591 of NC_142443.1, forward strand.
CCAAGACTCATAAAATAGCTGTGTTCAAGAATCATCATACTGAACTAGGAGAATCAATAACACTATCTGAACTCTGAGTTCCTATAGATGCCAATCATTCTGAACCTCAATGGATAAAGTGAGATGCCAAAACTATTCAAGAGGCAAAAAGCTATAAGTCCCGCTCATTTGATTGGAGCTATGTTTCATTGATAGTTTGGAATTTATAGTATATTCTCTTCTTTTTATCCTATTTGATTTTCAGTTGCTTGGGGACAAGCAACAATTTAAGTTTGGTGTTGTGATGAGCGGATAATTTATACGCTTTTTGGCATTGTTTTTAGTATGTTTTTAGTAGAATCTAGTTACTTTTAGGGATGTTTTCATTAGTTTTTATGTTAAATTCACATTTCTGGACTTTACTATGAGTTTGTGTGTTTTTCTGTGAATTCAGGTATTTTCTGGCTGAAATTGAGGGACTTGAGCAAAAATCAGATTCAGAGGTTGAAGAAGGACTGCTGATGCTGTTGGATTCTGACCTCTCTGCACTCAAAGTGGATTTTCTGGAGCTACAAAACTCGAAATGGCGCGCTTCCAATTGCGTTGGAAGGTAAACATCCAGGGCTTTCCAGCAATGTATAATAGTCCATACTTTGGCCAAGTTTAGATGACACAAACTGGTGTTCAACGCCAGCTCTCTGCCCAAATCTGGCGTCCAGCGCCAGAAAAGGATCCAAAACCAGAGTTGAACGCCCAAACTGGCACAAAAACTGGAGTTCAACTCCAAGAAGGACCTCTGCATGTGCAACACTCAAGCTCAGCCCAAGCACACACCAAGTGGGCCCCGGAAGTGGATTTATGCATCAATTACTTACTTCTGTAAACCCTAGTAGCTAGTTTATTATAAATAGGACATTTCACTATTGTATTTGACATCTTTGGACGCCTGGTTCTTAGATCAGAGGGGCTGGCCATTCGGCCATGCCTGGACCTTTCACTTATGTATTTTTAACGGTAGAGTTTCTACACTCCATAGATTAAGGTGTGGAGCTCTGCTGTTCCTCAAAGATTAATGCAAAGTACTACTGTTTTCTATTCAATTCATCTTGTTTCGCTTCTAAGATATTCATTCGCACTTCAACCTGAATGTGATGAACGTGACAATCATCATCATTCCCTATGAACACGTGCCTGACAACCACTTCCGTTCTACCTTAGATTAAATGAGTATCTCTTAGATCTCTTAATCGGAATCTTCGTGGTGTAAGCTAGAATGATGGCGGCATTCAAGAGAATCCGGAAGGTCTAAACCTTGTCTGTGGTATTCCGAGTAGGATTCAATGAATGAATGACTGTGACGAGCTCCAAACTCGCGATTGCTGGGCGTAGTGACAGACGCAAAAGGATAGTAAATCCTATTCCAGCATGATCGAGAACCGACAGATGAATAGCCGTGCCGTGACCGGGTGCATTGACCATTTTCACTGAGAGGATAAGATGAAGCCATTGACAAGGGTGATGCCTCCAGACGATTAGCCGTGCCGTGACAGGGCATTTGGATCATTTTCCCGAGAGAAGACCGAAAGTAGCCATTGACAATGGTGATGTATCACATAAAGCCAGCCATGGAAAGGAGTAAGACTGATTGGATGAAGATAGCAGGAAAGCAGAGGTTCAGAGGAACGAAAGCATCTCTATTCGCTTATCTGAAATTCTCACCAATGATTTACATAAGTATTTCTATCCCTGTTTTATTAATTGTTTTCGAAAACACCATTATCAATTTATATCTGCCTGACTGAGATTTACAAGGTGACCATAGCTTGCTTCATACCAACAATCTCCGTGGGATTCGACCCTTACTCACGTAAGGTATTACTTGGACGACCCAGTGCACTTGCTGGTTAGTTGTGCGAAGTTGTGAACCATGGTATTGGCATCATGTTTTTGGCGCCATTACCAGGGAAAGAAAGAGCGATGAATTTTACATAATTAAAGTGTAATCACAATTTCTGCGCACCACTAACCCTAACCTGTCTTCATTGTGCCTCACTGTACCCTAACCGTCTCTTCATTGTGCCTCACGAAAAACCCCTAACCACCACGAAGAACCCCTAACCGCGACGAAGAGCCCATAACAGCACTCTACGAAGATTGTTGCCGGTCGCCGGCACTCGCACTGCCTCCGTCGAAGAACCCCTAACCCCTAACGTTTCTTCGCTCTTCTCTCGCCACTCTCACCCTCAAGCTCACTGAGTCTCACCTCTCTCACGGCTGGTCTCGCCGTCGACCTTTCTCTATCTCTCCGGTATATCGCTTCTCTCGCGGGTGTTTCAGACTCAAGGTCATCGCGCTCTGTTTCCGTCGCTGCTCTGTCACCGTCGCTGCTCTATCGCGCTCTGTCGCAAGCGAATCGATGGAATTCGACTCGATCCCAATCGGTTCCTGCTCCAACGAGAACCAGAGCATCTACCAGCAGTTGTTTAAATTACGCTGATTCAGGTATGCATTGTTTAAATTACGCCGATAAACCTTAGGGCTCAATTTTTCTACGCAAGTTTTAGCTAGGTTTATCATACTCTGCTTTTGTGGCTCAATTGTTTAATGGTTCCAACTATTGCCATGCTTGTTGGTCCTGATGCTCCCATTGTTCTATTGTTTAGGCAATTTGCAAGATAGAATCAGTTATACACTATACACTAAAAGAGTTTTGATTTCAATGCTTAAACTACTTTAACTGTAGTAGGCAGATAGAATTTCTCTTCCTCTTTTGAATATTATCCGAATCTGGAAAGTGGAAGCTTGGTTCTTTTACTTGTCATAAGAAACATATCAGAGACTCAAGCTAGTTCTTTCTTTTTGCTGCTTTTCAAAGATTCTATCTCTGAATGTGTAAAGCAGGACAAGATAGAAAGTAGAGGGAGCAAAGCAATGGCTGCACAGAAAAATAGGCGTTGATCGAATCAAGAAAGGAAAATGGCTTTGATACAAGATGCATGTGATAATTTATTAGTGAAATAAATTTTCAGTACATAGAGTAAATTAATGTTTTCAAACTTGACAGGTTGATAAATTGAAGAGAAAGCTGAGACATGAAGAGAATGTGCATAGTATACTTAATACTTGCTTTCTTTCTTGTTAGGTCTTAAAAAAACAAACTCACTCTTACGAAGAAAGTATAATTAGGAATTTAGGATGGATGAATTAAGTTTTAACTAAAAAAATAATTTTGTGCGGTTACTAGGATCAATACAGAGTGTTTATTATTATTCTATCAAATATTCAGGAACAAAGTCGAAGTGGCTGCGCTAGAACAGAAAAGGCTAGGCATTGGCGATGGATCAGTTGGGATGTTCTCCTCACTTATTGTTCGTGCATGCAGGTAATTCGCTAGTCGATAGTCAATTCCATTCACTTTTCTCATTGCATCCCCTTTCCTTGCTCTTTGCTTTCCTTTTCCTTTCTCTTTTTTGTTCTGATTAAGCTCTGAATGTCAAATTAAAACATGATACTATTTTACTTCTGTAAGAAGGATACTGTTTCTTTCTTTGATTTTAGAATTTGCTTGATTGAAAATAGAAGGATTCATGAACCTTTATGCTTGCTCTTTACTTCCTTTCTAATTCATGTAGTGCAATAACCAAATTGTGCTTTTGCTTCTGCTTGTGGGAGTGATATAATATGACATTAGGCTTTATATCAAAGTCCCTAATGAAATTATCCTTGGTTTTTGATGAATCTGATGATGATATTTGTGGATCCTCAACAACAAGAATCTCTTTGATTGCTTCAGGCATGCTTTGTCCTTTTATCATCTTCTTCCAATATTCTCCCACCAACTGGTACTATATATATAGATTAATGTTACATGTTTACTTGTTCAGGCTTTAGTGAAGTTCCCTTTTGAAGTTTTAAACAATCTAATTGAATCTCCATTTTGATATGTTGATGCTATTTGACGTGATCAGGAAGGTGATGCATGGTTTCTAAATACTCCTGAACAATCATTGAGCTTCATCCTTGCAAATCAAGGTTTTGATGTATGGGTAGGAAATGTGCGTGGAACATGCTGGAGCCATGGTCATAGGTCTTATTCAGTGAAGAATAAGGTGTGTGGCTCTTCTTTGACCTATAGAGATGCTGACGGCGTATGTGATTAAACTGAAAATAATATCAGTGCATAAAGTTCAGTGCTAAATAATTATGAGTCAAAACTAAGAACCAAATGTTCATTTATTCTGAATTTGAATTGGGGAAAAACATTTGCAATTGATATGAATAAGGTCACACTTTAGTAGGTTTTATCATTCAATTATTTAATAGTAAAAGGATTTGTGCCGAATACTATCAAGCCTTTTCTATTTACTTTGATATATTTGAAATAAGAATTATTAAATTGTTCTCAGTGCTGAAGCTACTTATATTAAGCACCAAATTGAGTTCCACAGCACTGTTGATGATCACTGATCTTGAGAAAATATTCTAAATTGTCATGATACTTATATTTTCATTTCACTGTCATTTTCAGTGTATATTATTTTTATTGGAATTGTTAGAGCCAGAGTTTGTACAGTGCATCATGTGATTGATTCAACTTTGGTCCCTTGATAGAAATTCTGGGATTGGAGCTAGCCCTGTATGATATGGCAGAAATGATCAATTACATATATTCAGTAACAAATTCAAAGCTATTCATAGTTGGGCATTCACAGGTAGTTATGATTCTGGACATCATCCTTTTCACTTGCTATTTGGTGGTTGTTGTAGTATGCATTTTATTCATTTCTCTTATTTCCGGGGAACAATTATGTCTGTTTGGGAATACCTATTTATCTTTTGATTTTCTTTTTTATTACACAGTAGAAAAATGGTTGGTATGGTTAAGTGTGGATCTGTTGTACTGTAGCGTGTTCATCATCCTTGCAATTTGGTTTCTTTTAGTTTTATTTGCTACTTCATTCATTATTTATCCTGTTTTATTTATGCACACAAAAGGAATTATTTTGTCCGATGTCTTATCATTCTCTCTGCTCTCATTTATGCTCTAAATTTGTTTGTTTGATGTAATATATTTATTTTTGGTCAGTATCATGGTGGGACTAACTTTGATAGAACCGCTGGTGGACCATACATTGCCACTTCATATGATTATAATGCTCCTCTTGATGAATATGGTAAAATTATATTGATCAAGAAGAATCTCTATTTCTAATATTTTTCCATAAATGATCCTTGAGTAATTAATTAATTATTGTATGTAGGCAACAAAGCTCAACCAAAATGGGGTCACCTCAAAGAACTCCACAGGATTTTGAAGTCAATGGAAGAGAGTCTTACAAACCGGAACGTTTCCCAAATTGATTTTGGCAACTCTGTCACGGTACCAAAATACATGAAAACAAAATTACAACTCTGCATTATTTTTTTCCTTTAATTGAATTAGAGCAATAATGAATAATTATTTTTCAAAAATAATTATTTCAGGCCACTGTGTATGCCTCAAACAAATCATCAAGTTACTTTTTGACCAATGCCAACACTACCACCGATGCTACTGTCTCGTTTAGAGGAAGAACCTATGCAGTTCCAGCATGATCTGTTTAGCTTGGCTTGGCTTGGCAAATATACACGCCAAGAGATTTTTTATTCCATAAGATTTGACTACATACTCTTTTAATTAAATATTTATTTGTGATGAATTATAGTTGATGTATCAACACACTTTGATGTATGGTTGTTACTTAATATTATAGTTGATGTATTAATACACTTTGTTTATGTTTTGAATTATATTAATTTGTTTGTTTATAGTACTTTTTTTTAGTTTGATAATACGATGAATTTATTTATTTTTTGAAATATTATAAATATTCGAATACAAAATAGATAAAAAAAATTGTATTTATTAAATTTATATTTATTTTGTATGAAAATAGGTTTATTTTTGTAATAGAAAAATTAAAAAAAATTATTTTACCTTACCGACGGATTTACAGACGGATTTTCTGTCTGTAATCAGAGTGTAGATTTTCCAAAGTTCAAATTACAGACAGAAAATCTGTCGGAAAATTCATCTGTAATTACAGACGGAAAATCTGATGTGCGAAAAACGATCCGACACAAAACTCACCGGCAAGTGCACCGAGTCGCATCAAGTAATAATAACTCACGGGAGTGAGGTCGATCCCACAGGGATTGAAGGATTGAGCAATTTTAGTTTAGTGGTTGATTTAGTCAAGCGAATCAAGATTTGGTTGAGAGATTTGTGATGTGCAGAATTTAAATTGCATGGAAAATAAAGGGAATGGGTAATTTGCATGAAACTAAAGAGAACTGAAATTTAAAGTGCTAAATCTTAACGGGCAAGAAATTAAATGGCAGAAACTTAGAACGCAAGAAATGTAAATTGCAGAATCTTAAAGTGCAAGAAATATAAATGGCTTGAATTGTAAAGGGAATTGGGAATTGGATTTGCAGAAATTAAACAAGGAAAAGTAAAATTCAACAAACAGAAGAGTAGAAGATGCCTTGGGTTGAATCGGATCTAAAACAGAAATATAAAAGAGCTTGAAAAGCAATAAACAGAGAAATTGAAAATGGGAATCCAGATCTCAGGACTCAAGAGACTAGATAACCAAGTCTAGATCTCAATGCCTTCCTAGATCCAACAAGAGCAATTGCAAAGAAAATGTAAATTGCAGAGAAAGTAGAAGAAGAAGCAATTAACAGAAACTGAAATTCAATTGTGCAGTAAGTAAATAGAGAGATCTCAGGATGAGATTGAAACAGAATTCCTTCAATTCTCCAACCCAAGATCCAAGCAAATGTAATTGAAATTGAAAGCAAGAAAACTAAGAGGAAGGGAATTCAATTCTCCTTCCCCGAGACTTAGAAATTCAAAATCACTCCACACCAAAAGCTCTCCGAAAACTCTCTATGAAAACTAAAGAAAAGCTTCCTACACAACTACCCAATCAAAACCGAAAAGAAAAGCTCCCTAAAAACTTAAATCTTAAGCTATTTATACACTTTCTTCAAATGGTCTTCAAGCCTTGAATTGGGCCTTTGCTCTTGATGGAATTGGGTTGATAGAGGCCTTGGTTGATTGCTCTTGGAGTTGGAGAGAGAACCGAAGTGAACCGGGTTGGGAATTATAAAAGCTTGAGTAAAAGTTTGAGTAAAAGTTTGAGGCAAACTTTTACTCAAACTTTTTACACCAGCTGCCCCATTCTTGCCGCTACCAACGTTTGAGCTAAAGTTTGGGGTCAAACTTTTGCTCAAACGTTGGCCCCCTTATGCACACTCATGGCACCAACGTTTGCCAAAAAGTTTGAGGCAAACGTTGGCGCAAACTTTTTGTCTCCAGGGTGTGTTGCTGATGGCGCCAACGTTTACCAAAAAGTTTGAGGCAAACGTTGGCACAAACTTTTGTCCTCCAGGGTATTGATTTGTGATGCCAACGTTTGTCAAAAAGTTTGAGGCAAACGTTGGCTCAAGCTTTTTGTTCCCTGGTGTGTTTTCACTTATCCGAAAGTTTGAGCTAAAGTTTGAGGCAAACTTTTGCTCAAACTTTTTGTTCTCTCTTGCTCCTAGCCATTCCTTCTTGCTTCATCCTTTCTCCAAGCTTTCCTCACCTATCATCAATCAACCAAACACATCAAAGCTATGCTCAAAATCATGAGATTGTCATTCTTTCCTAATATGTGGCAATTATAGCATAAATCCTCATGAAATTGCATTAATTCATCTATGGTTGATTAAATCAAAGGAAACATGAAAATCTACCCAATTGGCTTGCTTGTGGCTCAAGAAAGTGCATAATTCAATTGAAAACAAAAGAAAAAGGCTAGTGAAACTAGGCTAAGATGACTTGTCATCACAACACCAAACTTAAAGCTTGCTTGTCCCCAAGCAAGAAATGAATTATGTTCAAAGGTTCTTTTAAATAAGACGGATTGAAGAACAACTTGTAAGGTCCTGTGAGTGAGGTGATTAAGTGACAGTGGGGTGAACTCTAAATTATATACTCATGCAAGGGCTTCAGTGCTTACTAGTCCCTACATCTTGGGAGTCTTAGGTCTTAGAACTTTTATCCAAATAATATCATGAAGATCTCTTTATATGTAATCACCTTGAAGCAGCTTATAGTTTCTGTGCTTTGGCCTTGACTCTAAGTGTCATGTCTCAAAGCGGCTCTTTAGATAAGCTTTCAATCAATACTCCTAAACCAGTTGGTTTTAAGGTATTAGGTGTTAAAGCACCCCTAAGGATTTACTTGCTCAAGCCTCTTTCTTTGACACAATTCAACCACAAGCATTTACTAGGATAACAACTCTTTGAGTTTTTGTTTCTCTTTTCTTTTCTGCCTAGTAATTGATGCTCAGAGCCTTGGGCCATGTTCTTTTTGTTTTTGTATTTTCTTTATTTTCTTTTGTTTTATTTGCTGCTTCTTGGATCAATAAATGTTTGAGAATCTCCACAACACTTCTTTGAACTCTATGTCCCGCCTATGAGCTCCCATGCAAGTTTTCATAAGCATGCAACCTCAATACATGATTATACAACTAGAACCACCACTTCTCCTAATCTTTTGCTTGCCTCAAAATTGTTTAATTCCTCAATCCTTCTTTTCAAAGAACTTTCATGTGATGCATTTTTGAAATATTGAGTGCAAACAAGTGTGAAAAGTGTAGTGTTGTGAATAATCAAGCGTCTTAGTTATTGAATTACAGAAAAACTATACTATGCAGACAAGCAGGGGTATTATATCACTTTCAATCATAGCAGTATCTGATATAAAACAATCACTGAACAATACAACCTTTTGAAATCTACTTGCTGTCCTCCTCCTCATCATCCTCATTGCTGGTTTTAGCATTCCTCTTTCATTTCTTTGGGTGATGATGCTTAATCCTTCCAAAAGCTTGTATGACACTCTGCAATGATATTGAAAGTTGCTTGTTCCCCAAGCACTAGAAAAATGGTTAGCATGCATGATTTATTTGTGGGCTTTTGTACTTACTTTGGTGTGGGAACACCAAACTTAGTACCTTGCCAATGGTTCTTGTTCATCAAACTAACCGGATGTGAAACTCTTTTTCTTTTTCAAAAGTGACAAAACTGGAAACTTAGGAAACGCCAGCATAGTTAACCAGTTTATCTAAATGCTTGAAGCTAGCATTATGCAGAAAGTGAGAATGTGTTTTATGATGGAATTTTGGTGGAACACCAAACTTAGAATCCTTCATTCTTCTTTATATTGTTTTGGTATGCAACACCAAACTTAGCTTCTTGCAATATAGATAAAACTAATTAACCTTTTTATTAAAATAGCTATGAAAAGAAAACTACCTCAGGTTGGGTTGCCTCCCAACAAGCGCTCTTTTATTGTCATTAGCTTGACATCGGAGCTTTCTTTTATGGTGGTTGAGGATTGTAGTGCCTCAACTTGTCTCCCCTGACTGTGATCCTCCTCTTTGTTCTCTGGTGTTCAATTTCAGCATGTTCCAACGAGAGTATGTTGCTGACAGTGTAATAGTCATCAGTCTGTTGGCTTGCTCCCAGTTGTTGATATATCAATTGCACTTTGTCACCTTTGGAAAGCCCCTCTATTGGAATCTTCCTGTTCTTCCAACCCCTTTTTGTTTTGTTTCTGCGTTTCATCCCCTTTTTTGTTGATCTTTCTTTTCTGGCCGTAGGCTTACCTTGAGGATCTCCCTCTTCAGTGGCTAATACTCTAATATCCTCTTGGACTTTTTCATCCTTCTGCACAATCTTCTGCCTTGGGATGTTGTTGTGAATCACCTTGTCAATTTCCATATAGTCCCTCCTCTCATTACTAAACTGGGCTTCTGGTAATACCTTCAGAGTGACACTCTTATCATGCATTCTGAGAGTTAGTTCTCCTTGCTCTATGTCTATGATAGCTCTAGCAGTGGCCAAGAATGGCCTTCCCAGTATAATAGAGTCACCATCATCCCCATCTGAATCTAGAACCACAAAATCTGCAGGGTATATAAAATTGTCCACCTTGACCAGAAGGTTTTCAATCATACCCCTGGGGTATACCGTTGACTTATCTACTAGCTCTAGAGATATCTGTACCGGTTTAACTTCCTCTATACGCAGCTTTTTCACCAAGGAGGATGGTATTAAGTTAATACTTGCTCCTAGATCGCACATTGCTTTAGTGATGGTTAATTCCCCAATGGTGCAAGGCAGCAAGAAGCTCCCTGGGTCCTCAAGCTTCGGAGGAAGCCCTTTTTGAATCAAGGCCCTGCATTCCTCAGTAAGTAGTATGGTTTCTTTCTCATCCCAACTTCTTTTCTTATTGATAAGCTCCTTCAAAAACTTGGCATACAGAGGCATTTGCTCAAGTGCTTCGGCCAAGGGAATATTGATCTCCAGCTTCTTAAAAGTCTCAAGGAACTTATGAAAATGTTGGTCCTTAGCCTCTTTGCTGAACTTCTGGGGATATGGCAGTGGAGGTGTGATGCTCTTTCCTACTTGCTGCTGTCCCTGAATCACTTCTTTTGAACTGTGTGACTGGTTATCCTTCTCTTTGAGTTTCTCAGTGCTCTTGTTTGGCATCACAACTTGATCCTTGGCTTCATCTTCCTTTGTTTGCTCCTCATCTTCTATTGGCCTTTTGCTGCTCTCTGCTTGCTTCTTTGTAGTGTCATTGTTGCTCATCAATGTTCTCCCACTCCTTAATTGTATTGCCTTGCATTCCTCCTTAGGATTTGGGATTGTATCACTGGGCAGTGAGCTTGAAGGTCTCTCAATAGAAATCTGTTTGGAGATCTGCCCAATCTGCCTCTCTAGGCTCTTCATGGAGGCTTCATGGTTCTTGGTTATCATTTTCTGGTGTTTCAACATTTTGTCTATTAAGGTCTCCAAGTTAGTGAGTCTTTGAGATTTAGGTGATGCTTGTGGTGGGTTGTGAGATGTGGATGGTGGATGGTAGGCATTTTGGTTGGTGGGTTGGTTATTAGATTGGTACTGGATGGGGTTGGGGTAGTTGTTTTGAGGTTTTCTGTAGGGGTTCTGGTTAGTTTGCTGCTGGTTGTGGTTTTGGTTGTTTCTTGAAGTGTTTTGGTTTGAGTTCCTCTGCCATGGTTGTTGGTTTTGGGTGTGATTATCTCCCCATCTGAGGTTTGGGTGGTTCTTCCAGGATGGATTGTATGTATCACCATACACTTCATTTGGTCCTTGGTTGTGCATATACTGTACTTGCTCTTATTGTTGTTCTTCTTGAGTTTCTTCATTTTGCCCCCATGTAGATGATGGTTGGCTTGTGTTAACTGCTGCAACTTGGAGGCTATCAATCCTCTTGGTCATTTGCTCAAATTGTTATTGAATTTGCTGCTGCATCATCTTGTTTTAAGCCAAGATTGAGTCCACCCCTTCTAGCTCCATTACTCATCTCCTTTGTGATGGTTGGCGATTTCTTTGATGAGCAAAGAAATATTGATTGTTGGCCACCATGTCAATAAGATTTTGAGCTTCTTCTGCTGTTTTCATCAGTTGCAATGATCCTCCAGCTGAATGGTCAAGTGATTCTTGAGCCTTTAGAGTGAGTCCTTCATAGAAGTTCTGTAGCTTGTCCCACTCAGTGAATATTTCTGGTGGACATTTCCTCAGCAGAGCCTTGTATCTCTCCCATGCTTCATACAAATTTTCAGCATCCAATTGCGTGAATGTTTGCACCTCAGTCTTCAGCCTGATGACTCTTTGAGGTGGATAGAATTTGGCTAGAAATTTAGTCACCAAGTCATCCCAGCTAGTGATGCTTCCTTGAGGAAAGGTTTCAAGCCATTGTGCGGCCTTGTCCCTTAATGAGAACGGGAACAGCAGAAGCTTGTAAGTTTCAGGATTCACGCCATTGGACTTGACAGTGTCACAAATCCTTAAGAAGGTGGATAGATGTTGATTTGGATCCTCCAACGGTCCTCCCCCAAACGAGCAGTTGTTTTGGACCAATGTAATGAGTTGTGGCTTCAATTCAAAGTTATTTGCATTGACATTAGGGGTGAGAATGCTGCTTCCACAATGTCTAGCATTTGCAAAGGTATAGGAGGCCAATACTCTCCTCTGCTGTGGGTTATTGTTAACCCCTCCTCCTGGATTAGATGGATCTCCTTCCATCTCATGATATTCTTCCTCAGATTCTTCCTCTCCAACAATATTTTTCCCTCTTTCAGCTCTTCTTAGCCTTCGGAGGATTCTTTCGTCAGTTTCATGAAAGGTAGGGATCTCTCTTCTTGTATCTGACATACAAGCAAAACACAAGAATCACACAATACCAGAAAAGCAATAACACTTCAATCCATGGCTGAAGTGAAATATTAGTTAGCTTAGGCAAAAATTCAAACAATTAGCGTGTTAGTCAAAAGTTAAAGAAACAGAAAAGAAAAATGCTAGATCTAGATCACCACCTCACTTAATCATTGTCAATCTAATCAATCCCCGGCAACGGCGCCAAAAACTTGATGTGCGGAAAATGATCCGACACAAAACTCACCGGCAAGTGCACCGGGTCGCATCAAGTAATAATAACTCACGGGAGTGAGGTCGATCCCACAGGGATTGAAGGATTGAGCAATTTTAGTTTAGTGGTTGATTTAGTCAAGCGAATCAAGATTTGGTTGAGAGATTTGTGATGTGCAGAATTTAAATTGCATGGAAAATAAAGGGAATGGGTAATTTGCATGAAACTAAAGAGAACTGAAATTTAAAGTGCTAAATCTTAACGGGCAAGAAATTAAATGGCAGAAACTTAGAACGCAAGAAATGTAAATTGCAGAATCTTAAAGTGCAAGAAATGTAAATGGCTTGAATTGTAAAGGGAATTGGGAATTGGATTTGCAGAAATTAAACAAGGAAAAGTAAAATTCAACAAACAGAAGAGTAGAAGATGCCTTGGGTTGAATCGGATCTAAAACAGAAATATAAAAGAGCTTGAAAAGCAGTAAACAGAGAAATTGAAAATGGGAATCCAGATCTCAGGACTCAAGAGACTAGATAACCAAGTCTAGATCTCAATGCCTTCCTAGATCCAACAAGAGCAATTGCAAAGAAAATGTAAATTGCAGAGAAAGTAGAAGAAGAAGCAATTAACAGAAACTGAAATTCAATTGTGCAGTAAGTAAATAGAGAGATCTCAGGATGAGATTGAAACAGAATTCCTTCAATTCTCCAACCCAAGATCCAAGCAAATGTAATTGAAATTGAAAGCAAGAAAACTAAGAGGAAGGGAATTCAATTCTCCTTCCCCGAGACTTAGAAATTCAAAATCACTCCACACCAAAAGCTCTCCGAAAACTCTCTATGAAAACTAAAGAAAAGCTTCCTACACAACTACCCAATCAAAACCGAAAAGAAAAGCTCCCTAAAGACTTAAATTTTAAGCTATTTATACACTTTCTTCAAATGGTCTTCAAGCCTTGAATTGGGCCTTTGCTCTTGATGGAATTGGGTTGATAGAGGCCTTGGTTGATTGCTCTTGGAGTTGGAGAGAGAACCGAAGTGAACCAGGTTGGGAATTATAAAAGCTTGAGTAAAAGTTTGAGTAAAAGTTTGAGGCAAACTTTTACTCAAACTTTTTACACCAGCTGCCCCATTCTTGCTGCTACCAACATTTGAGCTAAAGTTTGGGGTCAAACTTTTGCTCAAACGTTGGCCCCCTTATGCACACTCATGGCGCCAATGTTTGCCAAAAAGTTTGAGGCAAACGTTGGCGCAAACTTTTTGTCTCCAGGGTGTGTTGCTGATGGCGCCAACGTTTGCCAAAAAGTTTGAGGCAAACGTTGGCGCAAACTTTTGTCCTCCAGGGTATTGATTTGTGATGCCAACGTTTGCCAAAAAGTTTGAGGCAAACGTTGGCTCAAGCTTTTCTCCCAAAAGTTTGAGCTAAAGTTAGAGGCAAACTTTTGCTCAAGCTTTTTGTTCCCTGGTGTGTTTTCACTTATCCGAAAGTTTGAGCTAAAGTTTGAGGCAAACTTTTGCTCAAACTTTTTGTTCTCTCTTGCTCCTAGCCATTCCTTCTTGCTTCATCCTTTCTCCAAGCTTTCCTCACCTATCATCAATCAACCAAACACATCAAAGCTATGCTCAAAATCATGAGATTGTCATTCTTTCCTAATATGTGGCAATTATAGCATAAATCCTCATGAAATTGCATTAATTCATCTATGGTTGATTAAATCAAAGAAAACATAAAAATCTACCCAATTGGCTTGCTTGTGGCTCAAGAAAGTGCATAATTCAATTGAAAACAAAAGAAAAAGGCTAGTGAAACTAGGCTAAGATGACTTGTCATCAAAATCCGTCTGAAAATCCGTCTGTAATTACAGACGAAAAATCCGTCAAAAAGTTCGTTGCCTTCGAAAAAATGGATGCACAATTTACAGAGGGAAAATCCGTCGGTACCTGGTAAAAATCCGTCTGTAATTTTCTTACGGAAAAAAAATCCGTCGGTAAATAATTTCCGACAGGGCTTTTACAGAGGGACAAAATCCGTCAGTAATTTCGTCGGTAACCAAAAATTCGTCTGTAATAAAGACTAAATCCGTCTGTAAATCTGTCTGTATTAATCTATTTTCTAGTTGTGATTGCTTACCAAGGGCATGGGAGGTTGTGCATCTTCCTCCTTTGTGGGTGCATCTTCCTCCTTTGTTTTTGCATCTTCCTCTTCTTCCATGTGTGAGGATGGAAAGTTCTCTAGTTCACTGGAGTATGAACTCCTTTGATTGATTTTCTCACTTTCTTCTATAGGATCTTGTATTATATCTCTTGGAAAGGAATTTACTTGCTCCTCTTCCTGTGGTTTGATAATCGACTGCACATGTTTTTCTACATTTTTGATACTCGTATTTATATCATGTAAGAATTCTTTCATGAGGAGCTCAAGATCTGATGGTATTTGAGATGAATAAGGAGGAGGTGATGGTTCTTGATAAGTGTAAAAAGAGGATGGTGCTTGGTATGGATATGAAGATGGTGGTTCTTGATAGTTGGAACATGAAGCATTGAAGTTTCTTTGGTTTTGACTTTGCCAACCAAAATTTGGGTAGTTCCTCCATCCACAATCATATGAATTACTACTTGGGTGGGAGTAGTAACCCATGTGATCTCTCTCCATGTGTTTTCTTAGCACAAAACACCAAAAAGAATTAAACGCACCATGTAGTAAACAGAAAAGTAAAGAAGAAAGAACAGAATTCTAAAAATAAAAATAAAAAAAATTAAAATAAAACTAATTAAAAAATACCAACTTAATTTCAGAAATTAAAAAAAATATTAGTGTTATTTATTTATTTAAATATATTTTATTATTATTATTATTATTATTATTATTTTTATAGTAAAACTAAACAATAAAATAAAAGAAAAAGAAAGAAACAGGGAATGGGGAAACCTAATGAAAAGAAAGAAAGTAAAGGAAAAAAAAACGACCTAAAGAAAGAAAAGAAAAAAAAATGAAAAATAAAATAAAAACTAACAACGACAAAAAAAGGGGGGAGGGGTTATGAACGAAAAGGAAATAAATAAAAAGAAAAAAAATAAAAATTAATAATACTAAAAAAATAATTTAAGAAAAAATTATCTAATCTAAGCAATCAAACAACGAGTAGTTGTCAATCACAATCAATCTCCGACAATGGCGCCAAAAATTTGGTGCGAAATTTCTAACCACAGACTAACCGGTAAGTGCACCGAGTCGTACCAAGTAATACCTTACGTGAGTAAGGGTTGATCCCACAAGGATTGATGGATTAAGTAACAATAGTGTTTGATAGGCTTAGTTAGACAAACAGAAAATGGTATTGAGATGCAATATAAAAGACATTAAACAATATAAAAAATATTGAAGAAAGGCAAGTAAATACTTTGGGAAAAACATGGAGAAGATAGTTAAGGCTTCAGAGTTATCTATTTTCCAGATTGACTTTTCTTATTAACTATTTTAATCATGCAAGATTTAATTCATGGCAAACTACATGTGACTAGACCCTAATTCCTTAGACCTTCCTAGTCTCCTCTAAAATTCATCAACAGTCAATTCTTTAGTCAATTAATTCCAATTAGAGGGTGATGATCAAATTCCAGTTTATATGCCACAAAAACTCTAATTACCCAAAGATAAAAGAATTATATGTCACGTATCCTGTTAAATCCAAATAATTAAAATTTAGGAGAATTTGTTTTCAAGCTGTTGTTCAAGTAAAGAGCTTTTCCAAGTTATACAAGAACTCAAATAGAAAGAGGGTCATACTTCCGTTCCACCCATATTCATAAAATAAAGAACGAAAACAATTCTTAAATATAAATCAAGACATGAATTAAAATAGGGAAACAATAAAATCAATCCATACAATAGATAGAGCTCCTAACCTTAACAATGGAGGTTTAGTTGCTCATGGAAAAGAGAAAATAAGGATTTAGGTAAAATGTACTGAGTTCCAATCTGATGGATCTGAATCCACTAGGGAAGAAAAGTTTCTCCATTTTATAACTAATCCTAATTAATTTAAAATCTATCTTTAAAACTAAAATAATATCTTTTCCTATTTTTAAAATTTGAATTTAAATTAGAATTAATTATAGCAATCAGCAAATCTTCAATTGATGGATGGGGACCACTTGGCTTCACTAGGATCCACGCCTAACTTGGGCTTGGTAGCATGAATTGGAGTTTAGTTGAGTGAAGCTGCGCCTAACTTGGGCTTTAGTGCGCCTAACTTGGGCTTTAATGCGCCTAACTTGAAGTGGGCAGGACCAATCTCGCGTATTGTTGTTGTGTCTTGTGCCTAACTTGAGAAATCTCAAGTTAGGCACAGCCTTGGCAGCGAGTTCGGAGAAGAAATATGGACTATTATATATCGTTGGAAAGCTCTGGAAGTTAGCTTTCCAATGCCACTAGAATCATGTCCATTGGACCTCTGTAGCTCGAGTTATTCAGGTTTGAGTGCAGAGAGGTCAGGGTTGACAGCATCATTCGCCTTCATCTCTTCTTCTACAGAAACTCCATCAAATCCAGCTGAATGCTACCTAAAATAAACAGAATTGCACAAGATTCAAAGTAGCATCCATATTGGCTAAAAGATAATTAATTATTTATTAAAATCAACAATTTAGATGCAAATTACTAGAAAAAGATAGGAAAGATGCTCACGCATCATTGAGCCATCAAAGCTTGAGGAAAAAGTGAATTGAAAGTGTTCCGGGTTTTATCGGGGAATCGGCCAAGGTATGATTTTATTTTTCGTAACTAAAATGTAATGTCTTGTAAAAACATAGGCTAGATAATCATAAGATAGGTTGAAGCATGTATATATAATCAATAGTTAGTGACCTTAAAGTAAATGTTGAGTTGTCTTGAACTTGGGTGAGGAGTGATGGTATTGATGATTTGTGTTACATGATTTTGATTTGTTGGGATTGAAAAATGTGAATATTGAGAAGTGAATTTAAGTGTGTGTTAAACAATGATAATTGTGATGTATATTGGACTTGGATATGATAATAGTGATGTATGTTATAGTATATTATGTTGAATTGAATGTGGATTGGCTAAGTGGTTATCATTTGGTTATCATTATGTGTGAGTTGTTGGTAAGGATTATATTGTTGTTGAGAATGAATTATTGTGTGGAAGTGACCATGCTTGTAAAATTGGTGCAATTGGTGTATGGAGTAATATTGGGGCTTGGATTGATGTGGTTTGGTAAGTTTTAAAAGGGATGGAATTGAAGTGTTGTGAAAATTGAGGTTTAAAAATCTTGTAAAAATTTTGTGAAAAGTTTATTTTGTGAAAAATGTTTTAAAACGAGGAAGTTATGCGCGCCGGAAGTTCGGTATGTAAGGTTGAAATTCTGCAGACTTAGCCATTTTTTTTACTGATCTGCACTGTATGTGTACGTGAACCCCTCCATACATGAAGGGTCATTTCTGCCTAGCATGTATGCGTATGTAGGCATGTGTATGCGTACGCATGATGGGCCAAATGCATTCTCACACGTACGCGTGGCCCATGCCTACGCGTGATTTCTCGGTAATGCACGCCCACGCGTACACGTGGCCCACGCGTACGTGTGGCCTCTACTTTAGCAAACATAAATTGCGTTTTGAAAATATAATTTTGAACCTCTAAACCTCTATTTTCACTCTTTTAGTCCCTAAATGTCAGTTTTATGTTAAATGGTGAGTAGAAGGTAGGGAGGAGTAGTAACTTGGAGATGAAGAAAGTTAGAGAAGTGGTGAAGTATGAATGAGAAGTGTGTGAGTGTGATATGTATATGAAGAATCTGGCCTTAGTGAATGACTTTGAATGATTATGAATGGATATGAATGAATAATGTATAATGATTTTGAAATCGAAATTGTTTGAGCTTGACCTGGCAAGGTTCGTGGTGGTTTACCGCTTGCCCAGTGTTGAGAAGTATGTGGGGTTCGTGGTGGTGTACCGCCCACATATTTTTAAAAGTGAATATTTTGTGGGGTTCGTGGTGGTGTATCGCCCACATATTTTTAAAAGTGAGTGTTTTGTGGGGTTCGTGGTGTTTTACCGCCTACACGTGTGTGTTGTTTTCCCAATTGAAGATCTTGCGAGGTTTGTGGTGGTGTACCGCTCGCAATGGTGGGGTTCGTAGTGGTGTATCGTCCACCAATTTTCAAGAGGACGATATCCGGGTTAGCTACCGAATGTGTCGGGTTCTGGCAAAGTAACCGTCACGTGAGCTCACGACCAGTAGGAAAGGCATGCATCATAGGCATTTATGTGACTTGTTTGATTTTGCACGACTTGGGTTTGCTTACTTGAATATCTATGCTTATTTTCTATATTTTCTATATTTGAATATCTACTTGTGCTTGCCTTGCCTGCTTTGTCTGTCTGTGCATTGGTGTTTTGAAGGATTGGAGAAAAGGTGATGAGCTGAGGGGTTAAGTTAGGAATTAAGATAGAACCAGGAATCCTTAGATACCTCACCCTATTTATGGTTTAAAGTGTTTGTTTTAAGTTTGAATCTATTGTCGGGAGTTCTAGGATTGTATTTGGCTTTCCCGGGACCTTATATGTTAGTTATGTGGACACCGTTACCATGCTGATAACCTCCGATTCTCATCCCATACATATTTTGTGGTTTTTCAGATGCAGGACGTAAGGCACCTCGCTGAGGCATACTGGAAGCTTTTGATAGCGGAGATCCTTGTCTTTGGGGCTTTATTTTGGATATATGTATATAAATAGATACTTTTATCTCCACTACTTATGTATTTGATGTATTAACTTCCTCTTAGAGGTTATTTTGGAGAAATAGATTCTGTAACTTTATATTTTGGGCTTATTTTGGGTTCTCTTATATATATGTTATATACTTATGTGCTCAAGCCGGTTTATCTTTGCGAGCTGAGTCTTGAGCTTTGATATTTGTACCTTGGAACTCTCTTTCAGTTATATCTATATTAGCTTCTCTTATCTTTTCCGTTTATCGTTTACATGTCGTGAGTGTTGCGCTTTTCGTCTTACTGTTTTCGATTTTAACTTTTCTTCAAAGCCTCGTAGTTATAAATCTTTTTCACTATATTATGTATATAAATTTTACTTTTAGAAGTCATAGCGTCTCACCACCTCTGTTTTACATCCTAAATGTAAAGCTCTGTGTGGTAGAGTGTTACAAATTATACTCTTATGATTTGATAATCATAAAATTCAAGATCTTCTAATATTGTTAGAAATATTTTTTGTATTAGTTGTAGAAACTAAGACTAATAGGAGTGGAACGGGTATTTATACATAATCGTTCTGAACACTTACTCATTGTCCTATTATCCATTATATTATTCACGGATATTTTAATTTTTACCTCATATGGTTATACCTAAATTTGCGCATATATACCTATTTTGTATCCGTCTTATTCCGCTCCGTCTTAGTGTATATATATATATATATGTATGAAGATAAATAACTTAAACTGAACTAATTAATAAAATTTTAAATATAAATAAATACTTTAAAAATATAATTAAACAAAAAGAGACACAGGTTATAGATAATTTTATATATAATACATTAAAATAGTCTTAAAATATTAAAATAATATTAAAAATGTGACAAATAAAAAATAAATTAGGGTTTAAAATGTGAAACGTGTTTAGAAGATAACTCAATGAAAGAAAGATGAGAGAGATGTATTAGAATTTTTTGGCATGGGCGAGAGAGACTAAAGATGTCTTCTTTAAATTTTGGTATCACGTACTAGTTTTATTTTATTTTTTAATATATATAAAAAACTATATATATATATATATATATTTTTAAAAAAAGCTCAACACTAAAAGTGGAGTGTATAGGCAATTGCCCAGAAAAACCAACAAACCTAATAAAGGAAAAACAAACAAACAAACAAAGAAAAAGGATAACCCCTTGTCATTTTCGGCATAGCCATCAACAACAAAAGAGGTCTGCATCAAGCCACTCCATGTAGTTCAAAAAGCACATGTAAATTATCTCCTCAGCCTTCCTGCCTTTATTCTGAAAAATTCTTCTGTTTCTTTCCAACCATATGTTCCAAATAATTGCACAAAAGCACACCAACCACCTCTTGTATTCCTCCTTCCTATTTGATAACTCAGTCCAACTTAGGAAATTCTCCTTCATCAACATACCCAGAAGACCATTGTCTCCCAACATATGATATCTATGCACACCAAACCTGTCAAGAAAAACTACAGCCAAGAAACAAGTGGTGACCATTTTCAACACCTTCATTACATAAAACACAAAATTTATCTTGTTGATTAATACTTCCAAGCCATCCCAGTCTCTCTTTCGTATTGATCCTGCCTGTCAAAACAAACCAGACAAACAACTCCACTCTTGGAGGCACTAGCCCTTTCCAAATAGTCCTACTGAAACTGTAGCTTGTTACATCTTCTGGGGCCAATTCCGCTTGCAACACCTGCACAAATGAGTTAGTTGAAAAAATACCTTGTTTATCATATTTTCACACCACTCTATCCTCTCTACCATATGCAAGTTTGACCAGCCTTAATGTATCATGTAGTTTGTTCAGTATATCCAACTCCCAATGGAACAGATCTCGCCTCCATTGGAAGTTCCAAATCCATTCAAACCCATCTCAAAACCCACAATTCCCTATCACTGATCTCCTTTGGTTTAAAACTAAGAAAAGTCTTAGAAAATGATCTTTCAAAGAGCCTCCAATAAGCCAGACATCCTCTCAGAATCTAGTTTCCCTCCCATCGTTGACCTCCATAGACAATCCAGTGATCAACTTCTGTCTAACTTGTTGATTCATGAACTGTAGTTGACAAACATCCTTTCACAGACCCCCTAGTAGGCAGTTCTTGGTTGGACAGAAGCTCATTTGGATTTAGGTTATTACATGAGCATACCACCTTTTTCCAGAATGGACATTCCTCCTTAGAAAAGCGCCACCACCACTTAAATAGAAGAGCTGTGTTGCGTATCATAGCATCCCCAACTCCTAACCCGCCTAATTTTTTAGGAGCCTGCACTACTTTCCATTTAACCAAAGCCATACCATTCCTCTCATCCTCCTTACTCCATAGAAATCTTCTCTGTAAAGAGATCAGTTTCTCTGCAACACCCTTTGGCATCTTATATAAGCTCAAATAGTAAACCGGAAGGCTATTCAACATGGATTTAATGAGAACCAACTTACCGGCCTTATTGAGAGCCTTGGCTTTCCAGAGACTAAGCTTATCCTCCACTTTGTCTATTATTGGCTTCCAAGTCTTAACCAACCTCGAGTTTGCTCCTAGCGAGATACCCAGATATTTGACTGGAAGAGTGGCTGCCTTACAGCCCAACACACTACACATTAGTTGTACCCACTGCTCATCACAGTTAATAGAAATCAAGCTAGATTTGTCAAAATTAATGCTTAAACCCAATATCAGCTCAAAGCAACAAAGTAGCCTCCTGTAATTCTTGATGGTCTCTTCCTCAGGTGGGTAGAACAATATAGTATCATCTGTAAACTAAAGATGCAACAACTCAATATGATCTCTTCCAACCAACAATGGAGATATGCGACCATTTCTAACAGCCTTTCCAATCATCCTATGTAGGACATCCACAACAAGAACAAATAAAAATGGAGATAGAGGATCACTTTGTCGCAAGCCCATTTCCATTTTGAACGGCTTAGAAGGCGAGCCATTTATCAACACTGACATAGAGTACGTAGTAACACATTCCATAATCCATCCCTTCCATCTTTGTCCAAACCCTATCTTTTGCAGAACAATGTTGACAAAACTCCACTTGATTCTATCATATGCTTTCAGGAAGTCTAACTTTATTATTGCCACTTGCTTCTTCTTTAGTTTGATCCACTGGACCGTTTCACACGCAATAAGGGCCCCATCATGTATCTTCTGACCCTTGACAAAGGCACTCTGTGTCTCACCTACTAATCCTGCCATAAATGCTCGCATTCTCCTAACCAACATCTTCGAGATTACCTTATACACACACCCCACCATCCTAATCGGACGAAGGTCTTTGATTTCCTTAGCCCTAGTAAACTTGGGGGCCAACGCCACCCAAGTGACATTAGCATCTGCCAGTAACCTGTAGGATTGGAAAAAGCCTAGTACCACTGCGGTGAATTCAACACCAATTTTATCCCAACACTTTTTAATAAAGTTCATGTTGTAGCCATTACTACTTGGAGCCTTGGATGATTCACAATCCCAAACTGCCTCTCTAACCTCCTCAAGTGTCGGTAGCCTCTCTAAAGCCAATGCATCCTCCTCACAGATCATTTTTACCAGACCATATCTGAAGCCCACCATAGGAGACTTCTCTTGGTGATACAACTCCTTATAAAACCCCCTTATGGTAAGCTTAATCCTAGCTTGATTCCTTATCAATCTTCCATTAATAACCAGAGCATCGGTCCTATTATTCCTCCTTCTCGCAGAAGCTAAGTTTTGGAAATATCTCGTATTTTTATCCATATCCCTCGCGTGCCTAGACCTCGACATCTACTTCCAATGTAGTTCTTTCCTCACATACCATTCCCACAACATGCCACTAGTGCCCGCTTTCTTGCTTCCACCGTTCCATCATAATCCCCATCACCGACCATATTATCTATCTTCTTAATCTCTTTCTCAAAGGCAAGCCCATTCAACTGAAAAGGCAAGTCCATTCAACTGAAAAGGCTTGACCTCAAGCCCGTGGCTAGAGGATGGTTGGAGTTCATCCAACGCTCCATCATCCCTACCAGCAATCGGTCAGAAGTAACCATAGACCGAGCCATCATGATTCATTGTATCATGATTGGGAGTGAGGTGGAAGTACATAAGGTGATAGAGGAGAAGCATTCCACCCAAGCAAGGTTGGCATTCCTTCACCTTATTTGTCACCTATGCAATTCAGCTGGAATTGTCATAGAGGGAGACATCTTCATTGAGGAGGACAAGTCCATCACTAAGAAGAGGATAGAGCAAACTAGAGAGCATGCACGTGAGCTTGTGCAATCGCCTCAGCAAGAAATTCCTGAGATACCTCAAGGGATGCAATTTCCTCCTCAAGGCTATTGGGACCAATTGCATAATTCTCTTGGAGAATTGAACACTAATATAGAGCAATTGAGAATGGAGCATCAAGAGTATTCCCACATCCTCAATGAAATAAGAGAAGATCACAGGGCTATGAGGGAAGAACAACAAAGACAAAGGCGTGACATTGAAGAGATCAAGCACTATATTGGATCCTCAAGGAGGAGTACTAGCCGCCACCATTAAGGTGGATTCATTCTCTAATCCTATTTTCTTATGTTATTTTTCTTTTTTCTGTTATGTTTTATTGTCTGTTCTTTTGTTCTTATTGCATGATCATTTATGTCTTAAAGTTATAATATGTTCCATATATCTCTCACTCTACTTAAAAGAAAATTTTATTTGAAAATAATTGAGAGATACATGAATTTCAAGTTTTATAATAAGAATAGTCAATTATTTTGATGTGGTGGCATTGCTTTTGTTTTCTTAATGTATGAATAAACAGTGCATATTTGAAGTTGGAATTTTAGAATGTTGGCTCTTGAAAGAATGATGAAAAAAGTGAAATATTATTGATAATCTGAAAAATCTGAAATAAATTGATTCTTGAAGTAAGAAAAAGAAAAAGCATGTCAAAAAAAAGAAAAAAAAATATATGCATGCGAAAAAAACCAAAAGAAATAAAAAGCAGTTTAGCTCTTTAAACCAAAAGGCAAGAGCAAAAAGCCAATAACCCTTTAAACCAAAAGGCAAGGGTAAAAGGATCCAAGGCTTTAAACATCAATGGTTATGAGGCCTAAAAGAAACAAAATCTTGGCCTAAGCACTTCAATTGAAAAGTGTCCCTAACTATATGCTTGTGGTGTGAAGGTGTCAAGTGAAAAGCTTAAGACTGAGCAGTTAAAGTCGTGATCCAAAGCAAAAAGAGTGTGCTTAAGAACTCTGGACACCTCTATCTGGGGATTCTAGCAAAGCTGAATCACAATCCGAAAGGGTTCACCCAGTTATGTGTCTGTGACATTTATATATCCGGTGGTAATACTGGAAAACAAAGTGCTTAGGATCATGACCAAGACTCTAAAAGCTTTGTTCAATAATAAAAAAGAACTAAATTAGGAGAGTCAATAATTTCATCTGGATTCTAAGTTCCTAACGATGCCAACACTTCTGGGTTTTAATGGATAGTGAGATGCCAAAACTATTCAGAAGCAAAAAACTACTAAGTCCCACTCATCTAATTGAAACTGAGCTTCATTGAAGACTTTGAGATTTATTGTATCTTACTTTTCTTTTTATCCTACTTTATTTTTAGTTGCTTGTAGACAAGCAACTATTTAAGTTTGGTGTTCTGATGAGCAGATAATTTTATACGCTTTTTGGCATCATTTTCATAGAGTTTTTAGTATGTTTTGTTCAAGTTTTATTAAGCTTTTATAGGTTTTATTGCAAAATTTACATTTTTTATTCTAC
Organism: Arachis ipaensis; assembly: GCF_059453495.1. Taxonomy (NCBI): domain Eukaryota; kingdom Viridiplantae; phylum Streptophyta; class Magnoliopsida; order Fabales; family Fabaceae; genus Arachis; species Arachis ipaensis. The sequence continues at coordinate 21,663,604 of NC_142443.1, forward strand.
TTTGAGTTTTTGTATTTTTATGCAATTTCAGGT